>NC_090379.1:81700320-81987431 GCF_036365525.1 Heterodontus francisci
CTAACTGTGAACAAGGAAGACACAATCACAGATGCTTCTGCTGCCAGTTCGCACATGTTGCTGTTCACCTGATGGTTGCTACTAAATCTAAATAAACAGATTGATAAATACATTCCCAGTTCCTTCAAAGTCTTTTGGAAAAAGCAAAGAAACTCTCAAATCCTTACCGAATGAGAGGATATTCCCTTTTACCTTTCAACTCCTGATGACGCACAGATTTTATAATGGGACATTTTGCTAAATACACATGCTTACAATTCACAGGTGAAATGGGAAGTTCTGACAACTGTTGTTGAAAATCCAGTTGAAGCGCAGGCTTTTGAGAGAAACGCAGTTCTTGAAGAGAAAACTTAAATGTTGATATTAAAAGACAGCAAAGACAATTCACTGAGTAAATTTAATTTGTTTATTGAAACCTCATTTTAGCTAGTGAGAAAAAAGCAGCAAAATTTGGTCTAAATGTATTTTGAATGACTGGATTGTTTAATTAACATGGCATAGTTGTAGTGAATACCATAGATGCATTTAAGAGGAGCCTAGCCAAGTACAGAAGGTTTTGCTGATAGGGTGAGATGAAGTAGAGTGGGAGGAAGTTCACGTGGAACGTAAACCGGCATTGATCAATTCAGCTGAATGGTCTGTTTCTGTGCCAGAAATTCGATGCAATTCTAGTCTTATCTATCCATTCTTACTGATCTACTCGTAGCCAGAGAATCACTTGCAATGGCTTCTCTTCCTGCTCCCATATTGATACCTCTGGCGGCCTCCCAGGGATCTATCCTTGGCCCCCTCCTATTTCTCATTTACATCAGCCAAAAGCATTGACTGAAGAGGGAAGATGTCGGGGAGCCCTGGAGACCAGCTAAAGTTTTGAGGCCTCACCAGGGGGCCATCGGTCGGGCCCTGGCGAGGCAAAGGTGGTTGATTGGGGGATGGGGGCCGTATGGGGGGTGGTTGGGGCATTGGGGGCAGCCCTCCGTCGGGCACAGTGTGCCTGATCAGGAGGGGGACACCCCCCCAGGCTGTTGTAAAGCAGCCTACTTTTAACAGGTGGCTTTTCTCGGGCCTGGGCCGCCCGTAACCCAGGGGTAAAATCCCCGTGGCAGTGGGCAGAGGCTCTTAAGTGGCCGTTAACTGGCCACTTAAGGGCCTTGATTGGCCTGGGGCGGGTGGGCGGCTTTTTTTTTTATTTCACCGTCGCCGACCTGTGTAAAGTGGCGGTGGAGGTGGGAGCGGGTCAGGAAGGGCCTCCTGAGCCTCCCACTCCATTTAACACCCACCCCGGCCACCATACTGCTCTTTGGGGGTGGCGTAAAATTCCAGCCATCATCACTTGTACAGTGGGCAGGGTCTCTCTGATTAACCTTGTGCATCATTAAACGACCGAAAGCACAGCATTAGTTTTCACATGTATGCTGAAGACACCCAGCTCTACTCCACCACCAATTCTCTCGACTTCTCCACAATTGCTAAATTATCAGACTGCTTATCTGACATCCAGTACTGGATGAGCAGAAATTTCCTCCAATTAAATATTGGGGAGACAGAAGCCATTGTTTTCGATCCCCACTCCAAACTCTGTTCCCTCGCTACCGATTCTCTCTAGCAATAGTCTGAGATTAAGCCAGTCTATTCACAATCTTGGTGTCACATTTGATCCCGAGATGAGCTTCCGACCTCATATTCATGCCATCACTAAGACCACCTATTTCCACCACCGTAATATTGCCCAACTTCACCCATGTCTCAGCTCATCTGTTGCTGAAACCCTCATTCAAGCCTTCGTTACCTCTCGCATTGACTATTACAACGCATTCCTGAATGGTCTCCTGCATTCTACTCTCCATAAACCTGAGGTCATCCAAAACTCTGCTGCCCGCGTCTTAACGCGTACCAAGTCCCATTCCCCTATCACCCAGTGCTCGCTGACCTATATTGGCTCCCGGTCAAGCATCAACTTGATTTTAAAATTCACATCCTTGTTTTCAAATCTCTCCCTATCTCTGTAATCTCCTCCAGCTCCACAACCCTCCACAATATCTGTGTTCCTCTAATTCTGGCCTCTTGTGTATCCCTGATTTGAATCGCTTCACTATTGGTGGCTGCGCCTTCAGTTACCTAGGCCCCAAACTCTGAAATACCCTCCCTACACCTCTCTACCTTTACAGCTCGCTTTCCTCCTTTAAGACAGTCCTTAAAACCTATCTCTTTGACCAAGCTTTTGGTCATCTGACCGAATATCTCCTTTTGTAGTTTGGTGTCATACTTTGTTTTATAATGCTCCTGTAAATCGCTTTGGGATGTTTTATTACATTAAAGGTGCTATATCAATATAAGTTGTTGTCAAGAGCTACAGATGCTACATGCATTGGAAAATTAAATTGTAAATATTTATTTCGGGAATTTCAAAGTGTAGGTATGAAAAGTAACAAAATTTGCGATAACAGGGAATGAGGTATGCAAACAGGAATAACATATATTTGGATTTTGTGCATGTGTGTTCATACATTTATTAACCACAGTGATCTTTTGTTTCCTTTCTCAGTTCACCATTCAGTTTAAAGTAGAAGGATGGAATTCAATCAATTCTCTGATTATGTATGTAAATATACAAAGAATTTGCTCAGGTTTTGGACTTTTTGAAGTGTAATTGACAATATTGAAAATGCTGGTCCCTTTAATTAAACATGATTCATTTCAGTGTTACTAGAGAGCAGGTGATGCTCATTATGGTTTTGCATTTAAGGGCTGAGTTTTTGCCCAGTGGGGAGTTGCCTCTGGATAGAGAGTTAGTCCAGAAAGAAACATAGAAAACAGGAGTAGGCCGTTTGGCCCTTCGAGCCTGCTCTGCCATTCATTATGATCATGGCTGATCATCCAACTCAATAACCTGTTCCTGCTTTCCCCCCATATCCTTTGATCCCAAGAGCTATATTTAACTCCTTCTTGAAAACATACAATGTTTTGGCCTCAACTGCTTTCTGTGGGAGAGAATTCCACAGGCTTACCACTCTCTGGGTGAAGTCATTTCTCCTCATCTCAGTCCTGAAAGGCTTACCCCATATCCTTAGATTATGACCCCTGGTTCTGGACTCCCCCACCATCGGGAACATCCTTCCTGCATCTGCCCTGTCAAGTCCTGTTAGAATTTTATAGGTTTCTATGAGATCCGCCCCTCACTCTTCTGAACTCCAGTGAATATAATCCTAAGCAACTCAATCTCTCCTCATACGTCAGTCCCGCCATCCCCGGAATCAGTCTGGTAAACCTTTGCTGCACTCCCTCGATAGCAAGAACATCCTTGCTCAGATAAGGAGACCAAAACTGCACACAATATTCCAGATGTGGCCTCACCAAGACATCCCTGCTCCTGTACTTGAATCCTCTCGTTATGAAGACCAACATACAATTTGCTGTTTTTACCGCCCGTTACACCTGCATGTTTACCTTCAGCGACTGGTGTACAAGAACACCCAGGTCTCGCTGCATATTCTCCCCTCTCAGTTTATAGTCGTTCAGATAATAATCTGCCTTCCTGTTTTTGCTACCAAAGTGGATAACCTCACATTTATCCACATTATACTGCATCTGCCATGCATTAGCCCACTCACTCAACTTGTCCAAATCACCCTGAAGCCTCTCTGCATCCTCCTCACAACTCACCCTCCCACCCAGTTTTGTGTCATCTGCAAATTTGGAGATATTACATTTAGTTCCCTCATCTAAATCATTAATATACATTGTGAATAGCTGTGGTCCTACCACCAATCCCTGCGGTACCCCACTCGTCACTGCCTGCCATTCGCAAAAAGACCCGTTTATTCCTACTCTTTGTTCCCTGTCCGCCAACCAATTTTCTATCCATCACAATACACTACCCCAAATCCTATGCGCTTTAATTTTTACATGCTAACCTCTTATGTGGGACTTTGTCGAAAGCCTTCTGAAAGTCCAAATAAACCACATCCACTGGCTCCCCCTCATCAACTCTACTAGTTACATCCTTGAAGAATTCTAGTAGATTTGTCAAGCATGATTTCCCTTTTGTAAATCCATGCTGACTCTGCCCAATTCTACCACTGTTCTCCAAGTGCTCTGCTATAAAATCTTTGATAATGGACTCCAGAATTTTCCCCACTACCGACGTCAGGCTGACTGATCTATAATTCCCTGTTTTCTCTCTACCTCCCTTTTTAAATAGTGGGGTTACATTAGCTACCTTCCAATCTGTAGGAACTGTTTCAGAGTCGATAGAATCTGCCTATCCACTGTCATTCCTTTATGTAACGTTTCCCAATCCATCATAGCCAACTCGTGCCTCATACCTTCTTAGTTTCCTTTATTAAGATTCAGGACCCTGGTCTCAGAATCAATTACGTCACTCTCCATCTTGATGAAGAATTCTATCATATTATGGTCGCTCATCACCAAGGGGTCTCGCACAACTAGATTGTCAATTATTCCTCTCTCATTACACAATACCAGTCTAGGATGGCCTGTTCTCTAGTTGGTTCCTCAACGTATTGGTCCAGAAAACCATCCCGTATACACTCCATGAATTCATCCTCTACGGTATTGTGACTAATTTGATTTGCCCTATCTATATGCAGATCAAAGTCACCCATAATTGAAGACGTTCCTTTATCGCCTGCGTCTCTAATTTCCTGTTTAATGCCATTCCCAACATCACCACTACAGTTTGTGGGGTCTATATGCAACCCCCACTAACGTTTTTTGCCCCTTAGTGTTTCTCAGCTCTACCCGTACAGATTCCACATCGTCAGAGCTAATATCTTTCCTCACTATTGTGCTAATTTCCTCTTTAACCAACAATGCAACTCCACCGCCTTTTACTTTTTGTCTGTCCTTCCCAAATACTGAATATCCCTGGATGTTCAATTTCCATCCCTGATCACCTTGCAGCCATGTCTCCATAATCCCAACTATATCATACCCGTTTACATCTATTTGCGCAATTAATTCATCCACTTTATTGCGAACGCTTCACGCGTTAAGGCACAAAGCGTTAAGGCACAAAGCCTTAAGGCTTGTCTTTTTAACATTACTTGTCCCCTTCCCACTATTTTTCACTGTGGCACTGTTTGATTCTGGCCCTTGATTTCTCTGCCTATCACTTTTCTTATTCCCCTTACTGTCTTTTGTTCTTGTCCTTGATCTCCCCTCCTCTGACTCCTTGCAAAGGTTTCCATCCCCCTGCCATTTTAGTTTAAACCCTCCCCAACCACTCTAGCAAATACTCCCCCAGGACATCAGTCCTGGTCCTGCCCAGGTATAATCCGTGCAGTTTGTACTGGTCCCACCTCCCCCAGAACCGGTCCCAATGTCCCAGGAATCTGAAACCCTCCCCCTCACACCATCTCTTCAGTCACATATTCATCCAATATATCCTGTTATTTCTACTCTGACTAGCACGTGGCATGAGTAATAATCCTGAGATCACTACCTTTGAGGTCCTACTATTAAACTTATTTCCTAGCTCCCTATATTCTGCTTTTAGAACCTCATTACCTACGTTGTTTGTATCAATGTGTATCACGACCATTGGCTGTTCACCCTGCCCCTTCAGCCTGTCCTGTAACTACACTGAGACATCCTTGACCCTCGCACCAGGGAGGAACATAACATCCTGGAATCTTGTTTGCGGCCATAGAAACGCCTATCTATTCCCCTTACAATTGAAGCCCCTATAACTATTGCATTCCCACACTTTTTACTCCTCCCCTGTGCAGCAGAGCCAACCTTGGTGCAACGAATTGGGCTGTTGCTGCTTTCCCCTGAGAGGCCATTCCCCCCAACAGTATCCAAAGCAGTATATCTGTTTTGCAGGGGAATAGCCACAGGAGATTCCTGCACTGCCTGCCTATTCCTCTTGCTCTGCCTGGTAGTCACCAGGAAGAGTGGGAACTGATATTTGGACTGAACTATGAATTGACGATAAAACAGTTGTGGATCAGAGACTGTCATTGGCTTCCTCATTTTGGTGAATGGACTTCTGCCTACTTAACAGTAATCACTGTTATATTGGAGGAAATGTGGCAGCCCATTTGTGCATAGCAAGCTCCCACAAAGAGCAATGAGAAAATAACCAGATAATCTTTTTTTATTCTTTCATGGGATGTGGGCATTGTTGGCAAGGCCAGCATTTGTTGCCCATCCCTAGTTGCCCTTGAGAAGGTGATGGTGAGCTGCCTTCTTGAAAAGCTGCAGTCCATCTGGTGTAGGTACACTCACAGTGCTGTTAGGGAGGGAGTCCCAGGATTTTAATCCAGTAACAGTGAGGCAACGGCGATATATTTCCAAGTCAGGATGGTGTGTGACTTGGAGGCGAACTGTTTCAATGCTGTTCGTTGAGGGATAGATTTTTGCCAGGAAACTACTTTCCGAATCTATTGTGCAGAATAGGATCTCACAGATCATGAAACATTTTACAGTTAAAGTAATCAGGTAAAACAAGCTTTTCTATTGATTTTGACAGTAAATAAAACAATCTGTGAAGCACTTTGGGGACAAAAATCCTCGGGGGTTCCACCTGTCTCCCAACATACCTCAGTTAGGAGACCAATGGAATTTCTTGCAAAATGGCAGAGATTTGAATGCACCAGGAATCCACTATTACATGGCAATTGATGGCAAGTGGGTGGGGCCATGACCTAGCATTCCCTATGCTGGAAGTTCCTGTGCATCAGACTAAGCTGGGGCCCAGCATTTCTATGGAGAACAGTACACTGAAATTTGATGAGGTATATCAGCCCACACAAAGGCAAATGTGAGACCCACCATTAAGGTCAAGGCCAGGCTGGTGAAAAGTGAAAAGAAAAGTGATAGGCAGAGAAATCAAGGGCCAGAATCAAACAGGGCCACAGTGAAAAATAGTGGGAAGGAGACAGGTCATGTTAACAAGACAAGCCTTAAGGTTTTGTGCCTTAACACGCGGAGCATTCGCAATAAAGTGGATGAATTAATCGTGCAAATAGATGTAATTTAGTTGTGATTTATTTAAAGGAATAAATAGAATATTGGATAAGAGCAAGAAGGCAAATTCAGGCGTCCCATGGGGACTCCAAATGGGGAGCTGCTCTTGAAAATAGGTTGAGTCAGAGGAGAGACTGTCCAGTGTTGTAGCTACATCTCCAATTGCAAGTGTGACCTTTCACTTGGAACAAAGGATTGGTGGCTTAATCTGGAAACAGATGCCGTCGCCGCACATTACATGTGCAGCCAGCCAACTGCGATCATGCGGCGGCCAACCAATTAACATAACTCTTGTGGGCTTTGAGGTTTTGATAAGTGGCATCAGCTGACAAAAACGTAGATGCTGTTGACATCTTTAAAGCCCTGCCTGTCCTGCTTGTACTGCTGCCTTTTATTGATTTAGTAACTCTGAAGTGCTGCTGGACCTCTGTCTACCAACCCTCCCCACCCCCGACTGCTGCTGTTACTCCTGAACCTCCCTGCGCCCCTGCACCAGGACTGCAGATTGACCGGACAAAGCGGGAGCCAACTGGGACCATGTCTGAGGCACGACACCAGGTGGCCCCATGATTTAGCGATGCTTCCCTGGAGATTCTTCTCCAGGGTACAAGGGAAAGCCGGAAGTCCTCTTTCCAAGGGGTGGCAAGAAGACCAAGCAAGACTGGACGGAGATCACAGAGGTCAGCAGCCATGGGGTCACCAATGCTGCAAGCGGGTCAATTATCTCCTTTGGTCCACCAAGGTGAGTCCTCCATACCGATCTCCTCCTTGGGGATTACATGTGGCTGCATGGAAGGAAGTGCTACATGGGGAGGGAGTGACTACAATGGCACTGGCAGAGGCTTTAGGCACCAGCACATCCTGTCAAGTGCATGGCTGCATCTTGGCATCAGGCCGCCTTCTTTCAGAGCTCACACCCATTACGTCCCCTGAGAGCGGACGTGAGAAGGAGCCATTTGGGAGACCCCATCGGGAGACGAGTGGCTGCCACAAACGTAAGTGTCCTGTTGTTCTTTATGTGAGGTCTAACTATGTCCCTCTTTCTGCTTGCAGGAGAAATGGGCCCATTAGAGGAGGGGGATCTCGAGGAATGCGCTGGGATCCCTGATGTGCATCCTCTGACACCAGCAGAGGAGGAGGCTCTGCAACTAGTGGGGGCCCAGAGTGGCCATGCAATTGCAGACAGTGAGACTGGAATGTCCACACAGGAGAGTGAGGAGACACAGTGTTCATGTGTCCTCCACCACACTTCTGGAGATCCACATCACACATAGCTGGTATGATGAGATCTGAACAACCTAACTCACAAATGTTTGTGTTCTCTCATTCTGGTCAAGCCACTTTGGAGGCAAGCACAGCCATTGGGACAGGGGGCCTGCTGTCAACCTCTGAGGAAGAGGAGGGACAGTCAGAGGATGCATTGTCACATCATTCCCCGGCACCCTCCAGTGCAGATACATTCATGTTAGTGGTTATGTACTCAGGCTTCGATTCAGGGTCACGCACTGCTGAGAGCACCACTCACATGCCTGAGCAGCAGATGGAGGCTGTGACAGTCAAGGCCACTGACCATCCGAAGACTGCCGGTGCCCAGGCCCATGCTGAGCCCCTGATTGATGACACGCTACAGGTGTCCGCAGTACAGACATGCTGGAGTTGCAGAGAAAGAGGTAAGGGGACATCTGATGGAGCTGCCGAAGGCAATGCATGGCCATGAGCGGATGATGGAGGATTCCATCCATTCCAAGAGTGCTGCCATGTCTCAGGCGTGTGAGCACATGGCTTCCTCCATCGAGAGGTTGCCAACTATCATGTAGAGCCAGATCCCACAGATGCGCGCAGACCTGTACATCATCGCATTGGCCATGAGCTCAGCACAGTAATGAGCACAGGTCTATCAATGGCCCTGGCCTCTGGTGCAAGGGAATCAAGATCCAGTGCTGACTACTCAGTAGCCTCCTCCACATCCTCCTCGTTGGATGAGGACTGGCGATCAATCATGTCCTCTTCATGCAAGGCTTCCCCCTCTGTTGTGCTGGATTGTACAGAGTACAGCAGACCACCACAATACACGAGACCCTCGCAGGGCTGCATCGGATCGATCCAGGCCCCAGAATCACATCTTCAGCAGCCCAATGACCTACTCGATGGTCGCTCGGGTGGACTCTTGGCAGGTGTTGTACCTCCTCTCTGCTGCATTGCAAGGTTCCTCAAAGGCATGAGTAGCCATGTCTTCAATGGGTAGCCCTTGTCCCGAGAATCCATGCCTGAAGGTGAACGGGGGCCTAAAGGCTGTGGCACCTGGAACTGTCGAAGTATGTCGGCATCATGGCTGCTTCCCAGAAAGTGGGCACACACCTGCAGGAAACACTTTTGTGGTTGCAGACCAGTAGTACATTGAATGAATAGTAACCCTTCCTGTTGATGAAGGCCGCTGACCGCTCCATGGGGGCAGTCGATGACACCTTGCACCTAGGGGAATCCAGTGATGGCTCCGAAGCCAATGGCCCTCTCGGCCTGACTGTCAGAGTTGGTTTGGTATCGCACATAGTCCCCGACCCTCTTGAACAGGGCATTAGTCACCTCCTTGATGAAGCGATGGGGTGCTGCCTGGGTGACTCCACACATGCCCCCAGTGGATCCCTGGAAAGAGCCAGACATGTAGAAATTGAGTGTCATGGTGATCTTCAGGGCTACTGGAATTGACTGCTCACTGAATCCTGCAGCATCGCGCAAAAGTTGATGACAGCCTCCCTGGAGAGCTGCAGTCTTTGCTAACAGTACTGTTTGGCCATTTGGAGGTAGCTGAGGGGGAGTCCGTTACACTCTTTAGCATGGATAGGTCCTTCTTGATATTGCCGGCGGCTGCCACTCTCCTATTGGAGCTTTATGGGTATGGCCAGCCTGGATCCTCGTCCTCCCTCCCTCTGAACCACTGTTGCGTGGCACGGTGATCCACAAAGACTGGGTACATAAGCCTGATGCCAGCTGGTCTCTGTTCCTGCTGTGCGCTGTCCTTGGAGAGATGATCTTGCCTTGATCCCTTCCTGTTGGTATTCTCTTCTGAAGACATGCTAATGCCCCTCAGCACCCACCCTTGCAGATGAGAATGTGTCCAGCTTTGCAGAGAACCCAGCTCCACTCCCTCTTCTTCCTCTATCCACTGTTCACCATGGCTGCCTTCCCCGCGGCAGCACTGAGGCCTTGTCTCAGTGCCGTAACCTTTAAATGGGCAGGGATCTGAAGGCAGGTGATCCCTATGCACCGTTGACTAAATTTCAACCCCCTGTAAAATAGGCTTCAATTCAATGCAAATGCATTCTAACCAGCTGTTCACCAATTCAAATTGCAGTCCCGCCATGGAGCTTTCCCGCCACTGACAAAATCTTGAGACCGACGTCATCACACCAGGTTTCCAGGCAAGAATGTCCACCACTACTTTTTGGCCCCCAATGCCTCCACTCCCACTCCAGCTGGCCAGATAAAATTCAGCAGTTAATGTGACTGCCAAGTTAATTGCACTTCTCAGAGATGCTAAGGTTGTAGTATAGCTCCACATCAATTCCTGACCTGACCGGGAAGGAAGTGTTTTGACTCCATTGCAATGCCTCAGCCATTTACTAGCCTCACTGGGCATTTTTTTAAACTTAGTTGAGCTGATGCAAATGTTTAGCATGTAACACTCTTGTCTGTGCTCTGAACATTAGCAACTTTACTGGCGGGGAGAGCAGTGCATGCTGTAAGTATGTTTGCTTGGAGCTCTTTTGCCAGGCAGGGGAAATCCAATCAAGTGGAGCCATGCAATATAAACAAGATTCAAGGAATGAATAGTCTCAGATTGGCATTGCATTTATCACAATCTAGAACTCAAGCTGATTGTGAGCTTTGAATATTTAATCATTTACTAATGGGACGGGTCCAAAGAATTATTCCTCCTAATGTTATAAAATTAAACAAAGAGTTATGTCTGATCATTTGAGCGAAATCAGATGCCACATAATAATCCGGTGAAAAGGTTCGACAGATTTTATACCTAATCCAATAGACCTATTTATACCTAATACATTTTGGAAATTAAACTAATTTTGCTCAAATTCAGCAGCTTATTAAAAAAGAAATGTTGAGCTCAGTTAATGGAATTGTAGCCGTTACTACATGATCAGCTGGGTGACAGCAACGAGAGTCAGCTCTGGTCTTCCAAAGCTCATTACTCACACAGATGCACATTTGGGTACGCGATGACATCATCACGTAGCAAAGACCCAGATGTGTGCTTAACTAGGCAGGAAAAATTGGCCTCAAACAGTGAGGAGGAGTGAGGCACAGCAGCAGCCACTGCCAGTCAGGGAAGCCAGCCAGCTAGAATGAATTCCATATGAGTTCTGCAGTGTTGTACTTCCTTTGTCTGAATCCATCTTATTAATGGGTCAAACAATTGACTATTTGGCCTGAGGAAGGGTTCAATAGTCAACTTCAATAAATTACTCTTTGTGACAGGCCTTGCTTGAATTGCACTTAGACACCATTTCAAATCATAGATGCAGTTTATTCCCTCATTTTAAAGGAGATGCTTCATAAAAGCTTCGTAGTGCCAGGATTTAAAAAAAAATTCACTCTTTGTAATATTATCTTATAATTTTATGCAATCGCATTCTTGAATTTTGAATCGAGAGTGAAGAAAGTTTCCATTCTAAAAGGAGTGTGTCAAATTGGACAAACAAAATATGCCATAAGGACAATTTAACCTTTGGACGCAGTTGATGATTTTTATGTGAATGTCCTCTGTGTTCACTTAGTGAAATGATCACTAAAAAAAACCCTCACATTCCGTGGTTTGCACCAGCATTTCTATTATTAAACTATGTTCAAAACCTGTACTCTTGTCATGCAACTGCAATTCAAATCTCTCATACTTGGGTGAGTCAATGGAAGAAAACTTCCAGTTATTATTGTGCCAGACCTGAACAGGGCACAATTCTGTAGGTTGCAGTGAATGGAAAGCTGATGCTCATTTAGAGCTGTAAAATATTCAATTAGATTAGCCCGATTTTCATTGCTCTCCCATTGGAGGCCATTCCTTCAGCTATCTCCAGAATTCTCTCCCTAAACTTCCCTGCATCGCTATCCGTTTAACAAACTGATTAAAACCGGCCTCTTTGACCAAGCTTTTAGTCACCTGTCTTACTGACCCAGAGCGGGGCATTTCATAGCATATCTGGTTAGTTAGATACTTTCCTACACCCTTTGGTGAAAAAACATTTTTGCCCTGTAATTTTCTGAAAGTGCGAGCTTTTGAAGGTCTTGATGAATGATGGGACCAACAGTGCACCTCTTTAACCAATGAGATGGAAGGATTGAGAAATCAACAGTGAAAGGATTGAGAAGAAGTGTGAATGAGAGTGGATATATTCAATGTAAAATCAGGTACACAAAGAGAAATAAAGAGAGGGAAAGAATGACTGGATTAAGAGAAAAAGCAAGAGACGGAAAGGCAAAAAAATAATTTTTATAAGCTAATTTGACATATTTAAAACATCCAACAACAATTCACTACCTGAAGGAATGAGACCACACAGCTTTACTTGTTTACTTTCAGAAGTCATTTGATACAGTGCTGCACAACAGACGTGTGAGCAAAATTATAGTTCATGGAATAAAAGGGACAGTAGCAACATGGATACAAAATTGGTTCTGACAGGAAACAGAGTAAAATTAAAATACTGCAGATGCTGGAAATCTGAAATAAAAACAGAAAGTGCTGGAAATACTCAGCAGGTCAGGCAGCATCTGTGGAGAGAGAAGCAAACGTTAACGTTTCAGGTCTGTGACCTTTCATCAGAACTGGCAAAGGTTAGAAAAGAATTAGGTTTTAAGCAAGTGAAGGCAGTGGGGGGGGGGGGGGCGGTGCGGGGGGGTGCGTGGCGGAAGAGATAGGGCAGAGGGCAAGAGAGATTAAATAGCAAAGCTGTCCTGGGACAAAGGCAAAGTGTGTCTTAATGCTTGTGGTGAAAGACAAAGCATTAGTCTAGAGAGAGTGTTAATAGCAGAATAATGAGCAGCTCTGACTACATGAAAAACAGGCACATGGTTAAAAAAATACAATAAAAAATATAACAATATAAAAACAAGGCCAGTCGTGCTCTGAAGATATTGAACTAAAGGGCGGCACAGTGGCGCAGTGGTTAGCACTGCAGCCTCACAGCTCCAGCGACCCGGGTTCAATTCTGGGTACTGCCTGTGTGGAGTTAGCAAGTTCTCCCTGTGTCTGCGTGGGTTTTCTCCGGATGCTCCGGTTTCCTCCCACAAGCCAAAAGACTTGCAGGTTGGTAGGTAAATTGGCCATTATAAATTGCCCCTAGTATAGGTAGGTGGTAGGGAAATATAGGGTAGGAATATGCGATTAGTGTAGGATTAGTATAAATGGGTGGTTGATGGTCGGCACAGACTCGGTGGGCCGAAGGGCCTGTTTCAGTGCTGTATCTCTAAACTAAATGTTCAGTCCGCTTGCCATTTCAACACCCGCCCCTGCTCTCATGTTAACATTTCTGTCTTTGGCCTGCTCCAGTGTTCCAGTGAACATCAACACAAGCTCAAGAAGCAGCACCTGGTCTTTCAATTAGCCTTGTGGACTGAACATTGATTTTAATAACTTCAGAGCAAGACTGGTCTTTCTTTAATATTTTTTATTTTATTGTATTTTTTTAACCATGTGCCTGTTTTTCATGTGGACAGAGCTGCTCATTATTCCATTATTACACTGTCTCTGGACTAATGCTTTGCCTTTCACCACAAGCATTAACACATTCTTTGTCTTTGTCCCAGGACAGCTTTGTTATTTAATCTTTCCCGCCCTCTGCCCTATCATACACCGCCCCACCCCCCCCCCCCACCATTTTGTTCTCCTCCCCACCACACATCCCCACCACCCCTTCATTTGCTTAAAACCTAATCCTTTTCTAACCTTTGCTAGTTCTGATGAAAGGTCACAGACCTGAAACGTTAACTCTGCTTCTCTCTCCACAGATGCTGCCTGACCTGCTGGGTATTTCCAGCAATTCCTGTTTTTATTTCAGGAAACAGAGATTAGTGGTTAACAGATGTTCTTCGGGCTGGAGGAAGGTTTGTAGTGGAGCTCCCCACGGGTGTGTGTTGGGTCCCTTGCTCTTCCTGATACATATTAATGACCTAGACCTTGGTGTACAGGGCACAATTTCAAAAGCTGTGAATGAAAAAAAACTTGGAAGCATTGTGAACTGTGAAGAGGATAGTGTAAAATGTCAAAAGGATGTAGACAAGTTGGTGGAATGGGCGGACAAGTGGCAGATGAAGTTCAATACAGAGAAATGTGAAGTGATTCATTTTGGTAGGAAGAACATGGAAAGGCAATATAAGATAAAGGGTACAACTCTAAAGGGGGTGCAGGAGTTGAGGGACCTGGAAGTATATGTGCACAAGTTATTGAAAGTGGCAGGACAGGTTGAGAGCGCAGTTAATAAATCATACAGTATCCTAGGCAGAGAGCACAAGAGCAAGGAAGTTATGTTGAACTTGTATAAGACTCTAGTTTGGCCTCAGCTGTAGTATTGCATCCAATTCTGGGCGCCACACTTTAGGAAAGACGTGAAGACATTGGAGACAGTGCAGAAAATATTCTCGAGAATGTTTCCGGGGATGAGGAACTTCAGTTATGAAGATAGATTGGAGAAGTTGGGACTGTTTTCCTTGGGGAAGAGAAGGCTGAGAGGAGATTTGATAGAGGTATTCAAAATCATGAGGGGTCTGGACAGAGTGGATAGGGAAGAATTGTTCCCACTTGTGAAAGGATCAAGAATGAAAGGGCACAGATTTAAAGTGATTGGCAAAAGATGCAAAAGTGACATGAGGAAAAACTTCTTCATACAGCGAGTGGTTAGGATGGAATACACTGCTTGCAAGTGTGGTGGAGGCAGGTTCAATCGAGGCATTCAAAAGGGAATTAGACTGTTGTCTGAAAAGGAAGAATGCACAGGGTTATGGGGGAAATCGGGGTATGGTATTAGGTGAATTTCTCATTTGGAGAGCTGGTGCAGACACGATGGGCCAAATGGTCTCCTTCTGCACTATAACAATTCTGTGATTCTGAGAAACTTAAGGGACTAAAAGCTGACAAATTCCCAGGACCTGATGGTCTACATCCTATGGCTCTAAAAGAAAAGCCTGCAGAGATCGTGGATGCACTGGTTATAATTTCATACCCAAACGCTTCATCACATCAAGAATGCCATTGCTGGAAATAAAAAGGAAATAATATTTGGAAAATATGGCAGTAAGATAGGTGGGACCCACAGTTGTCTTTTAATTTCAGTTACTTGCACTAAAAAAGGAGCTGCATGGATATTTGTTTGAGAAAGGATTGAAGACGCTAAAACATGAACGATGAAAAAAAAATCAGTGCAAGATTATATGTAGTTCCTGTCAAATTAATAAAATGTCATCAGCTTGTTAGGTTGGAGAAATAGCCAAATATTAGAATATAAGTCAGAGGAAGTTACACTCAAACTTTACAATGCTTTGATCAGCCAACACATTGAGTACTGGGTCCATTTCTGGTTACTAAGATACAAGACAGACATTCAAATGCTATAGGAAATTCAGAGAAGAGCCACAAGGGCCCAGTATTTCAGGTCTTGAGATATGAGGAGAACTGAGAAACTTATAAGCCTTGAAAGAAAGTGACTGAGAGGTGATCTTACAGAGATATTTGTGCCAGGGAGAATTTTCACTGTTTTTTCTTAATAGAATTTTTCTCGACAAATATCACTTCTTTCAGGGGATTAAATAAATTGTGAGAGAGAATAGAATTATTGAGGCCATGGGATTGTGATTTTCATGAAAAAGTGATGGAAACATTAAAGGTGATTCCCAAAACACTGGTAAAAAATCCCACCAATTACATAAAAATGGAATTTAAATTATACAAAAAGAGTTGTGTCTAATTATATGTGACAGAATTATGCAACACAATCTACAAAGCTTTGGTAAAAATCCTAGAATCCCACTTAATAAAAATAATTCACACTTCTGTCACCATAACCCAGTGGTCCTGACCCTTGTGCAGACAGTCCTTGGTCTGTTGGAAGCAACAGACTCAATGGGTTGAATTTTTCCATCCCCGGTGTGGGGGGCTTGGAGGCAGGGTGGGGATGGGGAGAACAATGTCGGAACGGTTCCTCAATGCATTCCTGCTGCTGGGGAGGTTTCCCACAAAAGCAGGCAGCCAATTAAGGTGTTTATGGTCCCAATTAGGGCTGATTTTGTGGCATTGCTGGCACGATACCACTGGTAGACCAGATCACCACAGTGTGCAGAGGCCGCAGGCTCAATAAAGGTTTTTGTTTTATTCATTCATGGGATGTGGGCGTCGCCAGCATTTATTGCCCATCCCTAATTGCCCTTGAGAAGGTGGTGGTGAGCTACCTTCTTGAACCGCTGCAGTCCATGTGAGGTAGGTAAACCCACAGTGCTGTTAGGAAGGGAGTTCCAGGATTTTGACCCAGCGACAGTGAGGAATGGTGATATAGTTCCAAGTCAGGATGGTGTGTGACTTGGACGGGAACTTACAGGTGGTGGTGTTCCCATGCATCTGCTGTCCTTGTCTTTCTATTTGGTAGAGGTCGCGGGTTTGGAAGGTGCTGTCTAAGGAGCCTTGGTGCATTGCTGCAGTGCATCTTTTAGATGATACACACTGCTGCCACTGTGCGTCGGTGGTGGAGGGAGTGAATGTTTGTGGATGGGGTGCCAATCAAGTGGGCTGCTTTGACCTGGATGGTGTCGAGCTTTTTCAGTGTTGTCAGAGCTGCACCCATCCAGGCAAGTGGAGAGTATTCCATCACACTCCTGACTTGTGCCTTGTAGATGGAGGATAGGCTTTGGGGAGTCAGGAGGTGAGTTACTCGCCGCAGGATTCCTAGCCTCTGACCTGCTCTTGTAGCCACGGTATTTATATGGCTACTCCAGTTCAGTTTCTGGTCAATGGTAGCCCCTAGGATGTTGATAGTGGGGGATTCAGCGATGGCATTAAATGTCAAGGGGAGATGGTTAGATTCTCTCTTGCTGGAGATGGTCATTGCCTGGCACTTGTGTGGCGCAACTGTTACTTGCCACTATCAGCCCAAGCCTGGATATTGTCCAGGTCTTGCTGCATTTCTACACAGACTGCTTCAGTATCTGAGGAGTCACGAATGGTGCTGAACATTGTGCACTCATCAGTGAACATCCCCACTTCTGACCTTATGATTGAAGGAAGGTCATTGATCAAGCAGCTGAAGATGGTTGGGCCTAGGTCAAAACCCTGAGGAACTCCTGCAGTGATGTCCTGGAGCTCAGATGATTGACCTCCAACAACCACAACCATCTTCCTTTGCGCTCGGTATGACTCCAGCCAGCGGAGGGTTTTCCCCCTGATTCCCATCGACCTTAGTTTTGCTAGAGCTCCTTGATGCCATACTCGGTCAAATGCTGCCTTGATGTCAAGGGCAGTCACTCTCACCTCACCTCTTGAGTTCAGCTCTTTTGTCCATGTTTGAACAAAGGCTGTAATGAGGTCAGGAGCTGAGTGGCCTTGGTGGAACCCAAACTGAGCGCCACTGAGCAGGTTATTGCTAAGCAAGTGCCGCTTGATAGCACTGTCGATGACACCTTCCATCACTTTACTGACGATTGAGAGTAGGCTGATGGGGTGGTAATTGGCCGGGTTGGACTTGTCCTGCTTTTTGTGTACAGGACAGACCTGGGCAATTTTCCACATTGCAGGGTAAATGTCAGTGTTGTAGCTGTACTGGAACAGCTTGGCCAGGGGCGCGGCAAGTTCTGGAGCACAGGTCTTCAGTACTATTATTGGAATATTGTCAGGGCCCATAGCTTTTGCAGTATCCAGTGCCTTCAGTCGTTTCCTGATATCACGCGGAGTGAATCGAATTGGCTGAAGTCTGGCATCTGTGATGCTGGGGACTTCAGGAGAAGGCCGAGATGGATCATCAACTCGGCACGCCTGGCTGAAGGTTGTTGCAAATGCTTCAGCCTTATCTTTTGCACTGATGTCCTGGGCTCCCCCATCGTTGAGGATGGGGATATTTGTGGAGCCACCTCCTCCAGTTATTTGTTTAATTGTCCACCACCATTCGCGGCTGGATGTGGCAGGAATGAAGCTTAGATCTTATCCGTTGGTTATGGGATCGCTTAGCTCTGTCTATCGCATGCTGCTTACGCATATTGGCACGCAGATAGTCCTGTGTTGAAGCATCAACAGGTTGACACCTCATTTTGAGGTAAGCCTGGTGCTGCTTCTGGCATGTCCTCCTGCACTCTTCATTGAGCCAGGGTTGGTCTCCTTGGCTTGATGGTAATGGTAGAGTGGGGGATATGCCGGGCCATGAGGTTATAGATTGTGGTTGAGTACAATTCTGCTGCTGCTAATGGCCCACAGCACCTCATGGATGCCCAGTTTTGCATTGCTAGATCTGTTCGAAATCTATCCCATTTAGCACGGTGATAGTGCCACACAACACGATGGAGGGTATCCTCAATGTGAAGGCGGGACTTCGTCTCCACAAGGACTGTGCAGTGGTCACTCCTACCAATACAGTAATGGACAGATGCATCTGTGGCAGGCAGATTGGTGAGGACGAGGTCAAGCATGTTTTCCCCTCTTGTTGGTTCCCTCACCACCTGCCGCATACCCAGTCTAGCTGATATGTCCTTTAGGATTCGGCCACCTCGGTCAGTAGTGGTGCTACCGAGCCACTCTTGGTGATAGACTTTGAAGTCCCCCACCCAGAGTACATTCTGTGCCCTTGCCACCCTCAGTGCTTCCTCCAAGTGGTGTTCAACATGGAGGAGTACTGACTCATCAGCTGAAGGAGGGTGGTAGGTGCTAATCAGCAGGAGGTTTCCTTGTCCATGTTTGATCTGATGCCATGAGAATTCAAGGGGTCCAAAGTCGGTGTTGAGGAATCCCAGGGCAACTCCCTCCCTACTGTAGACCACTGTGCTGCCACGTCTGGTGGGTCTGTCCTGCCGGTGGGACAGGACATACCCGGGGATGGTGATGGCAGTGTCTGGGACATTGTCTGTCAGGTATGATTCCGTGAGTATGCCTATGTCAGGCTGTTGTTTGACTCGTCTGTGGGACAGCTCTCCCAACTTTGGCACAAGCCCCCAGATGTTAGGAAGGAGGTCTTTGCAGGGTCGACAGGGCTGGGTTTGCCGTTGTCGTTTCCGGTGCCTCGGTCGATGCTGGGTGGTCCGTCCGGTTTCATTCCTTTTTATTGATTTTGTAGCGGTTAGGTGCAACTGAGTGGCTTGCTAGACCATTTCAGAGGGCATGTAAGAGTTAACCACATTGCTGTGGGTCTGGAGTCACATGTAGGCCAAATCAGGTATGGACAGCAGATTTCCTTCCCTAAAGGACATTAGTGAACCAGATGGATTTTTACAACAATCGACAATGGTTTCATGGACATCATTAGACTAGCTTTTTTAATTCCAGATTTATTAATTGAATTCAAATTTCACCTTCTGCTGTGGCGGAATTTGAACCCCTGTCCCCAGAGCAATACCCTGGCTCTCAGGGTTACTACTCCAGTGAAAATACCACTACACCACCACCTCCCCTCAGGTGTCCTGCCATGGCAGGCCAGGGGGCCATCAGAGCTGGAGACTCCATGCCCCAATGACAGGGCCAAAGGCAGGAAAGGCCGCACCCACGGATCAAACGGTTCATCGGGACGGAATTCCCCTCTGGTCTGAAGGGCCGAATGGCTTCAGCCCTAATAATTATTGGATTGAATCCACGCCTCCGAGGGTGCCTCCATATTGAGGCACCCTCGTGTTCCCCGACCTACCTCAGCAGTGTCCAGTGCGGCTGCCGAAGCTCCACAGCTGCTGATTCTCTGATTGGGCCGGCAGCATCAGGAACCCCTCTGCCATCCTTAATAGGATGGCAAGCACGGAGTTGGCCAATTAGGAGGCCTCCTGCCAGAAGATTGCGCCACCGGTCTTGCTGCCAGCAAGTGCAGACTTGGGACCCCCATTTGGTCGTGAAGTTGGGATCCCAAGGCCCACGAGAAAGTCCACCCCAAGAACAGCAGAAATACAATCTATCACATTTGTACTTAAATAATGGCAATATAGGGTGCTAATTTTTGCAAATTTATGATAAGATTAATGTTTCTCTAGATTAAACTAGGAAGGACAGATGCAGATAACTTGGATGACCCCATTATCAATTATTCTGTTCTTGACCATTGAGTACAGCTGAACATGATCTGGAGCAAATTAAAAAAACTTTCATGGGTGTTAGTCTGAGTGATTCCAAGATACACTGATTCAACTCTATCAGTTTGAGATGTGCCTCCATATGCCCACATTCTTGCTTCATAAGATTAATGCATTGGTCTACATCCTTCTCTGTCTGTTTAATCATTTTCAGACAGTAAACGATTCTGAATGTATTCGCTGCAATTGTTTTGGTTTAATAACCCCTAAAGGTAAATCTCAAGCTATAAATGTTCTTTAACATGTATCCCTCTTCTGGCTGACATTTAGTAAAACAAATGAAGCATGATTGATGTACTTTTTTTTTAAAGGAAAAGAAACTTCTGCCATTGACATCAATTTTGCATCATGTTTTATATTTTTACTCATCATTCATATAATAATTACAATATGTAATCCACAATATATAATGTGTCATTTAAATATAAAGATATGAGCAATAAACCTTCCATAAATATGTGTAATGAGACTATACATTCTAAGACTTTTTTATGTAAATGTTTAATATAGGTTATTGCACTTATTGGATTTTATGGCTGAAGTTGTAAACCTTCAGACAGTGCAATTGAGTTATTCAATTTTTGAAAGGTTATTTATAATTGTATTAGTTTCCTACAATGAAGCTGCTGTGAAGATGCGTTTAAACTAGTCAACAGAGAGACTTGCTGATGGTACTTTCATACTGTGTCATAATTAATACAGATTTTGACTGGAGCAACATGATTTACAAGTATGTAAGTAAGGTGAAACAACTAATGTTATTACAATAATATTTTGTGCGATTTATTTTGGCTCATACACAATACAGTGATCCAATATATTGTTTATGACCTGAACATTGATGAAAAGCAGTAAATGACCTTCAGTGCTAAGTAGATAAGTAGTTTAAATTTTACACTAATGTGCTTAAATCATATATATAACACATATTTGCATATTTATACATCTATTTAACAAACTATAATCCTTGCTCAGTGATGTCAGCGCTGACAAAATGCTGAGGGAACAGCAGAGTGACAAGAAATTAATCATAAAAGAAATTTCACATCTCATTTACTTGAAGGTGCTGTTTCAATGGTTGTCTTTGTGTTAGAAAAGTTGACAATCTTTTAATTCATGGTGGAACCATTATGACAGTAACTAAAACAGTGCGACTTATTCTTTATCAGATAATGATTTTGTTAATAATAGTTATTACAAATATCTTTTGATCCAGAGCAAGATATATATATTAGTGTTAAACATGGGAAACAAATACAAAATGCCCTCAGATATTGTGCATGTTATTTTCTAAATGGTGGCAGTGAACACCAGCAGATGTCGGAAGGCAGCCTGAAGAAGGTTTTTACTGGTTTACAGATCCATCTGCTGTGAATATTTGTTGTAGCGCGACTAAGTGAAGTCAACCATTGCAAAGCGAGTGTTGAAGTTTAGAGAAAAGCAGAATTCCATTTGTTTGTAAAATTTGAACTATTAATTGGTCGCTGGCAGTGATAGCGTGTAGGCAGATCTGCAGAATTCTCCTAAACAAATTAGCTGTAAACTGAGTGAGAGGGCACAGGGGTCGTCATATAAAGCCAGTAGCTGACAGGCACTGGGATCTCTGTGCATAGCACACAGAACAGATGTTCCCAAAGATGCAGTGATTATTGCACTGGTAATAAAAAAGCATCAGCTTACAGGCAGGGATAATGGATGCTAGTAACTAGGAACCATTCCCAAAGGAGAAAATGACAGAAATCTGCTGTATCTCCAGATCACGGGGGTATAATTAAACCTCCAGTAACAGTTGTTAATAGGCTCCAAATAAAATTGGGGGAAATTTTTATACAACCTTTCCTTTGTCCTTTTTGAATGGCACTGGGACATTTGGAGACATAATTGTGCAGCATTATATGATTACAGGCAAGCTGTTTTACCATGTTACCTAGTTTAATTAGTGTAATAAAGTAAATAAGATTACAATCTCAAATTTGTACTGGCCTACAGCCCATACCCCAAATGAGATCATCAACAGCATATTCTAGTGAAGGAAACTTTACTGCTCCAACAATTCTACTAACCAGGTCGGAAGATCATTTACTGAATTCAGATGGAAAAATAGTCCATCCATTAATATTTAAGGATTCCTGGAACATGTCTGTGCCACATGATTACTAGGATTAAATTAGAATTAAGATATAAGGGGTGGGTCCTTTCGCATTTGAAAATACAGCTGTATCCCAAAGAACATTTGACTCGTATGCGAGCAAACATTGTACTTGAATCAAGATTATGCTTGGATCTGGACTGCTACAATGATGAAAGTGAGTGGGATGGTACTTTGGAACTTTGCACTTGGGTCACATATGCATTTAATCTGACTTGACTGTGCTGAGCACAATGTGAGCTACAGTTATTTATTTCAACTGAAGAAGTCTTTTAATCCTCAAGTAGTCAAACAGTACATTTTATTGAAATATTTTAACTGTCTTAGTTTTAGTCTACTTTATAAGTCAGATTTTTTAAAGGGCTATATTTTAATTTCGTAATCCTTTTCAGTTCCATTCCAAAGCTGCTGGAACCTTAGCTTTCTGGTATTAAAACTTTAAAGTAATTTCTACATGGTTTACTACGGTCCACAATGACAATTCTGTGTAATTTATAGGCTGAATTGGTGAAACAATATTGACAGTGAGGAGTGGGGAACAGTGGATGCATTGTCTGTGGTAAGCAAGCCTTTGAATGTGTTAAGCGACTGATTATACTGGTAAAGGTCAGTTACCAATTTTATGCTGTTGCTTTTTATGGTTTTTCTAGTTTTCATACAGTTCATATTATTCCTCTTAAATTGACGACTAAAATAGACCCTGTTGAAAATCTTGCACAGCCTATTTTTAAAGATGATAACAAAACCTACCACCCTCCCACAAAGGACGCACACGTCTTTGGAATGAGCTTCGTGGTGTAGAGAGAACTGGGATAAAAATGTTGGGAATGCTTCTGTGACACTAAAATTCTGACCTTGAAGTGTTTCATCAATGAATGAATAGCACTAAAAAATGTACTTCAGAACTTTGCATTTCCTCCTATATCCTGTATATGGCTGCTGGTAAGATTTATTAAATGCAATTAATCCTGACCAAAACGTATTCACAATGGCACTTTATAACTTTTTCACCTTCATTCTAGGTACATGGAGATACTCCAGAACAATCCTTTCCTGATGGCATAGTACAATTTGAAAGATAAGGAAATTCTCAGTAAGGATGGACACAGGTTTGAGTTCAATTTTGTTTGGTTCATAATCTGAGTCATGTCGAAGGGGGAGGCACTGCGATGAGTATTTCTCAGCATGAGGGGCAAGGCTGGCAGAATTGAAGGCGAGACACACAGCTGAGCCATGTCTTGTAGCTCTGGCTAATAGTAAATGGGACTTTATTGGCCACCTGAAGCAGGCTACTCACCCTCCATCTTACTTACAGGCATCAAGCCAGACAAACAAAGAAAAGGTTTATTAAGACCAGATTCTGGAAATCTATCCATTCACACCAACAAACAACATTAGGAGACAAGGACAGAAATACAATGAAATTGAAGAAGGAAATATTCAATGATATTATAGTTTGTGGTGGGCATGTGGGTTTTTCATGAAGAAAATTGAATAAGAGGGAATACTTTAAAAGAAACATAATAAAACTGGTGGAACGAATCATGTGCAAAAACAAACACACAGATACATACCAAGATGGTAGCTCATCATCCCATCCAAATCCCACACAACATTCAACCGCATTTAGAATTTTTTCCCTCATTATCCTCAAGTATTGATCACTATTGTGTGAAGAAATACTTCCTAATGTCTCTCTTAGCATCTGTATACCTCTGTAAGGCTCCCCTTATATGTCTCATTTCAAGGCTGAAAATTTCTTAAGACTCAAATCATTAATATCAGGCTTGTACATTTCCCTTATGCCTCAACAACAACTTATATTTATATAGCACCTTTAACATAAAAAAGTCCCAAGGTGCTACACAGGAGCATTATAAAATGAAATATGTCAACGAGCCACAAAAGGAGCTATTAGGTCAAATGACCAAAAGCTTGGTCAATGAGGTAGGTTTTAAGGAGTGTCTTAAAGGAAGAAAGTGATGTGGAGAAGCAGAGAGGTGTAGGGAGGATATTCCAGAGCTTAGGTCCGAGGCAACTGAAGGCTCGGCCACCAATGGTGGAATGATTAAAATCAGGGATGCTTAAGAGGCCAGATTTAGAAGAGCACAGATATCTTGGAGGCTTGTGGGTCTGGAAGGGATTACAGAGATAGGGAGGAGTGAGGCCATGGAGAGATTTGAAAACAAGGAAGAAAATTTTAAAATCAAGACATTGCTTGACCAGGAGCCAATGTAGGTCAGCGAGCACAGGGGTGATGGGGAATAGGACTTGGTGTGAGTTAAGACATGGGCAGCAGAGTTTTGGATGTTTTGGAATTTTCAGCCTCATGGCCCAATTGGATGTACTATTCATGGTACAGCCTTATCAGAGCCCGACACAGGTTCTGCACAAAGGCATCAGTCTTAAACTCTACTGAGTTAACAATATAGCTCAATATTATGTTTACTTTGTTACTTGCTATTTTGCAGTAACTGGATATGGTTAGCTTAGAGTCTGCTACCACTCTAAAGGGCCGAATTTTTGTTCCTGGGTCCAGACCCCACCGTCGAGAGGAAATGCAGGTCATGGATCCACGAAGGCCAATGCTAGGAACCAGAGGGCGATTTTCCAGGAGGAAGCCAATTAAATGCCTGCCTTCTGCAGCCCCATACAATTAAGGATGGAGGACGGGCTCCAGAGGCTGAAGGGTCAATAGGAGGCCGAGTACTGACAGATTGGCAACACCACTGTCAGAAGTGGGAGCTGCCAATGTTGGTAGAGGAAAGAGAGATCCCCTCCACAGGATGGACTGCGGCCACAGCTGTGGGAAATGGGGTGTTAAATTCAATGAGGCATCGATGGCCCCATTGGTCTGCCGTTGAGAGGCTGCCTCAATTCATCAGCCCGGCTTCGGCCATTGCGGGGGGGGGCCCTTCCAGAGGACTGCTGATAAGTGCCCTCAATGAACAATTTAATTGGCCTAATTGGATACCCGCCACTGATGGGCAGGTAGCCATAATCTACCCGCCACCCCCTCTCCCCCACCTCCCCCCCCCTCCCTAGATCCAGCCTCAATGAAAATTGCCGAGAGGTGGGCCCATTACGGCAGACTGGCACACCAGCCTGTAGCAGGAAATTTCAGGTTTACCTGTCTCTGATCCCACCTCTATAGTTGAAGGAAAATTCAGCCCAAGATCTCTCTCAACCTCTGTCCTAACTAGTTCATCAGCATGCATTATATTACTATTTTTGTTACAACAGACACTATTCTATATTGAATCTCATGAGCCATAGCTCTCCTCACTTGCACACATTGGAGGGGATTTCACAAGGAGGCGGTGGCCCTGCCCACCAGCTGAAAAGTCGGGGGCGAGCCCACCTCTACTGAAGCTGCAAGTCACGCTGCTATTTTGTGTGGCCCAGGCCCTTAACTGGAAGAAGTCGGGGCTTCCGCCCCTCTGAGGCAGGATGTCCCACCTCCAAGAGCCACTGGCCGATCAAAGGGCCGGCAGCTCTTCAGTCCCAGCGGCACCAACAGGAATGGTGGCCACAGCTCGACTGCACCGAGTAAGAAGAGGAACGATGAACATTGCCCTACAAAGAGGTAAGTGGGGGTCAGACCTCATCGGGAACTATCGGCTAAGCCCCGGTGAAGGGGCAGTGGTCGGGTTAGAGAACAGGGCGGGGAGGCAGGTAGTTTTAGCAGGGGGGGGAGGGTCCTGTGCTGCTGGTAGGGCCCTCTGTGGGTCACAGGGTGCTTGATCCAGAGACACCCCCCCTCCCCCCACTACCCTGCAAGGAGGCTGCCAGCTATTATTAGGCAGCCTTCTCACCACTGGTAAAATACCAGGCCATAGTGAAATGGCAGCAGGGGTGGGTAGGCGACGCGCATGCCAGCCCCTGCCTCCCACTCAGGCACTCTGTATCTTCTCAGGTGCTTCTTCAGACTATATGGGCCGAATTTTATGCCCCCCTCAAAGAGTGGGATGGTGGCGGGGGGTGGCGTAAAATGGAGCAGGAGGATCCAGGAGCCCTTCCATTTTACGTGGGGTGGCGGCGGCAATAAACGGCTACTTCATGGCCACTTAAAGGCCTTCACCCACCTCCATGGGGATTTTACTTGTGGCTAATCGGGAGGCCGAGGCCCAAGAGAAGCCGCCTGACAAAACCCAATGGAGGGCCTCCCCCGCTGCCCCAACCACCCCCAACATCCAACACGCCCCCCGCCCCCCCAATCGACCACCTTTGCCTTGCCGGGGCCCGACAGGTTACCCCTAGCGAGGCAACCAAAACTTACCTTTGTTCTGGGCTCCTTGACATCTTCTTCTTCAAGCTGAGCTGTAGTCCCAGCAGTGGCCACGGCTCCCGGTGGCACTGCTGGGACAGTTAGCTGCCAGCCCACCGATTGGCCGGCAGTTCTATTCGGCGGGACTTCCTCCCTCAAGCGGGTGGATGTCCCACCTCATGCCAATTAAAGCCCAGCGACCCGCAAAATATGGGTCAGATCCCCAGGCGAGGCAGAAGTGGGATCACCACTGACTTTTCAGTCAGTGGCCAGCTCCCGTCCGCCTAGTGTTAAATTCGGGCCTATGTGCCTCTAGCTTGGTATTATCTGCAAATATTTTCATCGTACATTGAATACCTCAATCCAAGAGATTTATGTGGATCAAGTATAATCGAGGCCCCACCATCAATTGCTGGAGCTGTTCACATGGTACTTCTTGGCCTGAGATCACTCTCCTCACTAGGATCTGCTGCTTCCTCTTTTATCCAGTTTTTAATCTATTTCCAATGATTCTATAGCAGCCTTTGTGGGGAACTTCATCGAATAGTCCAGAACAAGAGCCTAGCCAATCATTGCCGCTATCTCTGATTGAAATTCCTTTCTTTTTGTATAGATAAATGTCTAATAAATGTAATTATGTTAAATGAAATATTTAGCCAATAACATTGCTGCACATGACTGTGGTTGAATCTTGAAATATTAAGCATATTTTTAGTTCAAGTTCTCCGAGAGGTACATTTTTCCAATGAATCATCTTTTGGTGTGATTGTTTCAAGTACTGTGCTCTCATTGAATTGCTGCTAGCATTATTTTAAGTTTGGCAATAACTTGATTAAAGTAAGCTACACCAAAAGATCATCCATCTGAAAATTACCCAAATCTCAGCATTTTCTCTGCAATTCCCTTTTTGAGCTAGAGTGGCTTTCTTGATTATAATGGGACAAGTTACAAACCTTTTTTTTAAAGAACAAGAACAAGAACAAAGAACAGTACAGCACAGGAACAGGCCATTCGGCCCTCCAAGCTTGCGCCGATCTTGATGCCTGCCTAAACTAAAACCTTCTGCACCACCGGGGACCATATCCCTCTATTCCCATCCTATTCATGTATTTGTCAAGATGCCTTGTAACCGTCATTATCGTACCTGCTTCCACCACCTCCCCCAGCAGCAAGTTCCAGGCACTCAGAACCCTCTGTGTAAAGAACTTGCCTCGCACATCCCCTCTAAACTTTGCCCCTCTCACCTTAAACCTATGTCCCCTAGTAACTGACTCTTCCACCCTGGGAAAAAGCTTCTGACTATCCACTCTGTCCATGCCTCTCATAACTTTGTAAACCTCTATCATGTCACCCCTCCACCTCCGTCGTTCCAGTGAAAACAATACGAGTTTATCCAACCTCTCCTCATAGCTAATGCCCTCCAGACCAGGCAACATCCTGGTAAACCTCTTCAGTACCCTCTCCAAAGCCTCCACGTCCTTCTGGTAGTGTGGCGACCAGAATTGCACGCAATATTCTAAGTGTGGCCTAACTAAAGTTCTGTACAGCTGCAGCATGACTTGCCAATTTTTATACTCTATGCCCCGACCGATGAAGGCAAGCATGCCGTATGCCTTCTTGACTACCTTATCCATCTGCGTTGCCACTTTCAGTGACCTGTGGACCTGTACGCCCAGATCTCTCTGCCTGTCAATACTCCTAAGGGTTCTGCCATTTACTGTATACTTCCCACCTGCATTAGATCTTCCAAAATGCATTACCTCACATTTGTCCGGATTAAACTCCATCTGCCATTTCTCCCCCCAAGTCTCCAACCAATCTAGATCCTGCTGTATCCTCTGACAATCCTCATCACTATCCGCAACTCCACCAACCTTTGTGTCATCCGCAAACTTACTAATCAGACCAGCTACATTTTCCTCCAAATCATTTATATATACTACAAACAGCAAAGGTCCCAGCACTGATTCCTGCGGAACACCACTAGTCACAGCCCTCCATTCAGAAAAGCACCCTTCCACTGCTACCCTCTGTCTTCTATGACAGAGCCAGTTCTGTATCCATCTTGCCAGCTCACCTCTGATCCCGTGTGACTTCACCTTTTGTACCAGTCTGCCATGAGGGACCTTGTTAAAGGCTTTACTGAAGTCCATATAGATAACATCCACTGCCCTTCCTTCATCAATCATCTTTGTCACTTCCTCAAAAAACTCAATCAAATTAGTGAGACAGGAACAAAAACAAGAAATGCTGGATTCACTCAGCAGGTCTGGCAGCATCTGTGGAAAGAGAAGCAGAGTTAACGTTTCGGGTCAGTGACCCTTCTTCGGAACTGACAAATATTAGAAAAGTTACAGATTATAAACAAGTGAGGTGGGGGTTGGGCAAGAGATAACAAAGGAGAAGGTGCAGATTGGACCAGGCCACATAGCTGACCAAAAGGTCACGGAGCAAAGGCAAACAATATGTTAATGGTGTGTTGAAAGACAAAGCATTAGTACAGATTAGGTGTGAATATACTGAATGTTGAACATCAGCAAGTGCAAACCTGAAGAAAAACAACCTGAATAAAAACAGTGGGTAAGCAAACTGAACAAACTAAGATGAAATGAAATAAATGCAAAAAAAGATTGTAAAAAATGTAAAAAGGAATGCAAAAAAAAAGGAAGAAAAAATAACTAAAAATGAAAGTAAAGTGGGGGGCTGTCATGCTCTGAAATTATTGAACTCAATGTTCAGTCCGGCAGGCTGTAGTGTGCCTAATCGGTAGATGAGATGCTGTTCCTCGAGCTTGCGTTGATGTTCACTGGAACACTGCAGCAATCCCAGGACAGAGATGTGAGCATGAGAGCAGGGGGGAGTGTTGAAATGGCAAGCAACCGGAAGCTCAGGGTCCTGCTTGCAGACTGAGCGGAGATGTTCCGCAAAGCGGTCACCCAGTCTGCGCTTGGTCTCCCCAATGTGGAGGAGACCACACTGTGAGCAGCGAATACAGTATACTACATTGAAAGAAGTACAAGTAAATCGCTGCTTCACCTGAAAGGAGTGTTTGGGGCCTGGGATAGTGAGGAGAGAGGAGGTAAATGGGCAGGTATTACACCTCCTGCGATTGCAAGGGAAGGTGCCCTGGGACGGGGACGACAGGACCTCCCCTTCACAAAACCATGCTGCCTCTCGCTAATAAGTTTGTTTGTTTCCAAATGGGAGTAAATCCTGTCCTGAAGAATCCTCTCTAATAATGTCCCTACCACTGATGTAAGGCTCACCGGCCTATAATTTCCTGGATTATCCTTGCTACCCTTCTTAAACAAAGGAACAAGATTGGCTATTCTCCAGTCCTCTGGGACCTCACCTGTAGCCAATGAGGATGCAAAGATTTCTGTCAAGGCCCCAGCAATTTCTTCCCTTGCCTCCCTTAGTATTCTGGGGTAGATCCCATCAGGTCCTGGGGACTTATCTACCTTAATGCTTTGCAAGACACCCAACACCTCCTCCTTTTTGATAATGAGATGACTGAGACTATCTAGTGTTGAAGCAGTAAAATATGTTTTAAGGATAACAAATAAAAGCACAAAAGTAGAGTAACAAAAAATAAAATACATGCTCACAGCTACTTCTGACAAATTAATCTGTCCTCTTTCAGCTCTACAGAATACCAGTGCCTCAACTATATGATCTTATGTAAAGATTACAGGCATCACGACATTGCAAATAAATTCGTTTTTTAAACATTTGCTTTCAGACATTTAGACTTTCCTACAATAAAAATGTTGTTTGTTGATTTATTACTTCAACCTATCTGCTTTTGAATGATTTGTTGTCACATGGTTCGCTGTACAGATTAAAAATGTTTATCATTAGAGGAAGGACATCCAGGTTTCAAACCTTAGATCATACAATGTATGGTTTAAAAGGCTGGTCGCACACAAATCAGATAACCAGAACTTCACTCTGACATCTGATGCTGTTCAGTCAGAAAGATCAATGTAACCTGCCTCAGAAGTTTTGAGTATAGGGTTAACACATGTTTCTGATCAGACTTTGACAGGATGCTGCAGAGTGATGCAGAGTCTGTGTGGATATGCTCACATGATTACATTTCAGATAGAAGCTGAAGTCATGCTTTAGTTAAAAATACATGTTACCTGGGTCTGAAAGTACAAATTTTCATGAGATGGCCCGGTGTCTGACTAGGGTCGGGTTTCAACTCTGCCTTTCCCTAGTAAATGATTTTCTGCAGTTTTACAGCAGGCTGTTTGTGGGAGAGAAAACTGAGCATAAAAGAATGACCGTTCTGCATATATACCTTCATGGTTGACCAAGGACCAGCCTTAAATGTGTCGCCAAGGCGACAGTGCAGCTATGTAGGCTATCGGAGCCCCAATGCCAAGTTTCTGACCTCAACCACAACATGATGGGGCAATGCTAAACATAGGCTAGGGGCCTGAATTATAGTTCCCGTCAGGGGAGGGAGCGGAGGCGGGAAGGTGCTGAAAATAGTGGCACCAGCCAGCGTGCCGGTTTCCCATTGCCGTTCCCACTGCCAGCGGGTTTCATCACATCGGGGGAAGGCTAGCCCCTGAAACCTGCCTGATTCAGCAATAAGGCCATTTAAGCTAGTTAAGGAGCTCATTGAGAATGCATAGAGGGTCAGATTGGGATTTTTGCGGGGGCGCACAGGTTGCACGCTGGGTGGCGGCAGACCAGGTGCATGCAGGCAGTCATGGCCTCCGCCAAAATTAGGTGGCCCCATAAAAGGAAGCATGGCTGAGAGGGACACTTAGCCATTGGCACATAGGTACCATAGGGTGTGTACAAGTACTGGGGAGAGTGGTCAAAATGCATTCAGGCAGTGCAGGGGGTCAACACTCTCCTGGGATTACAGGGGCATAACAGGAGGGGGTAAAGCTTCCACACATTATCTGGAGTCCAGCTGAGTGAGCGACGATGAGGAACAACAACCTCCGCAGCAGAGGCAAAGCCCTGGGCATGAGGAGGGCAGAGGAGAGGGTTGAGGGGCAAGAAGGCAACGGAGACCATACCCTCAGCATAGGATCTACCACCAAAGGTGGAGCTACCTGGAGATGTCAGAGAACCAGTCCGTAGGAGACGGCGACCCTCCAGGCAGATAGTCACAGAGAATTGTGCCCTCGTTGTGGAAGACCTCACACCTTGCACATTGCTTGTCATGCCCTGCCAATAGCTGTCAAAGTCACTGTGGCCTTGAAATTCCTCACCACTGGCTCCTTCCATGGATCAGCAGTGGATCTGAGTGGCAGTTTGCAAACGACTGCATAACTCTGCATCTCACAGGTCTCTGATGCCTATTTGCAAGAGCTGGACAGTACATTCAATTTCAGACAGATGGGGCCTCACAGGCACAAAGGGCAGTTTGTTTCACCTTCATCACTGGATTCCCCCAAGTGCAGGGTGTAATCGATTGCACCCATGTGGCCATCAAGGCACCCAGTGATGAGCCAGTGAGATTCATTAACAGGAAGGGCTTCCACTCCCTCAACGTTCAACTGGTCTATGATCACAACAAAAGCTTCCTGCATGTTTACACTCGCTTTCCTGACAGCTGCAATGACTCCTTCATCTTCCAGCAGTCCAGGGTGCCGCAGCTCTTCATTCCATGCTGCAAACTATGAGGATGGATTCTAGGGCACAAGGGTTATCCCTTGAAGAGATGGCTACTCACTCCGCTATGAGAACCCGAGACAGAGGCACAGAGGCGCTACAGCTGAAGCCATCTGCTCACAGGACCACCATTGAGAAAACCATTGGGCTTCTGAAGATGTGGTTTCCGTGCCTGGACTGGTCTGGTATTGCCCTCCAATATCTTCCTGCAAGAGTCTTGCACATTGTGGTGGTCTGCTGCACCCTCCATAACATGGCCCTTCAGAGAGGTGTGGACGTTGAAGAGGGTGAGGCCCTGGAATGACACAGTTCATCAGAAGAGGAGGAGTAGGACATGGAAGAGGAGGAGGAAGAGGAGAAAGATGCAGAACACAAGGCACCTGGCTGCAAAGGGAAGTAGTTGGGGCTGGTGCAGGACTCAAGGATCTCGTCAGAATGTCGTCAACGTCAGGGATCATCTGATCCTGGCACGTTTCAACTGAGCCTTTCTAACCCAGGAGAAACAGCATGGTCTGGAACTCACTTTGACCTGCCTGTGAGAACACTTCCATTGAAGATGCAGCCTTCTTACCACCAATGAATGACATATATCTATCCTCCTTCAAGGACCCTTGCTTCCCTTCAACACTTCTTCCCTCTTTTCCTGTCTTACCATTAATGGAAGCTGACACATCTGGCATCATGTGTAAATATTCACATAGTGTTGAAGAAGAGAAAATGTGCACATTTGCAGGTGAGATAAACCCCAGTGATGCACTCAGTGCTCTGCTGACGTGGTGGCATCTACTCTTAGCCACTTCTACGTGGTGCTCCCCTTGTGGCCTCTGATGAGTTGCATGCAGTCTTTCCGCGTGTCTCTGCCTGCAGTTGTGATGCACGAGGCAGCCGTCCTCAATGTGGAGATGCCAGTGGAAGCACCTCCAGAGGCTGCTGCATCTGCGTCAATGCAGGGGCAGCCTCCATCACTGGACCTTGCTGCACAAATATTCCCTCAGTCAAAGGGGCAAAGGGGCTCAGGACGCCGATAATGATGATGGCGCTCGTGAGGAGTGGTACCCTTATCCTCCTTGGTGACTGCCTTAGCCCTTGGCTGGTGCTCCAGATGGCTGGAGGGGAGCATCAGCTGGGGTGCAACTAGCATCCACTCCATCTTTGCGTCATCAGCCCCACTGACCGGTCAAGGCTACAGAATGTGGCAGGCATCCGCTCCAAGTGCTGCAGAATATGGCTCTCCATGAAGTTGGCCACTCTCTCAACTGAGGAGCTCATGCATTCAAAGTCGAGGCAGGGTTGTGCACATGAGCTGATTGGACTCCTCCATTCTCAACCCATGACCATGCACTGCCGCAGGTAACAGGGAACACATCTTTCTGTTGCTGTTGGTCCAAGTAAAGCCTCCTTTCTTGTGCCCAGCTGAACATGTCTGTGTGTCTCCTCCATCCTCTAAGAGGGACTGCCCACAGCTATCTCTGCCTCTCTCACCTCCTCATGCTGACTCGTGATGTGCTCTTCACCCATTGCCGCCCTTTCTAATCATGCGTCACAAGGTGCCTGTATCTGAGCTGATGGAGGGCTGCGCATCTAAGATATGATGGTGCTTACTCCGATGTCTCTGATGCCAGCACTTGCTCCAGTGCAGACAGAGGAGTCTATCCTTCCCCTTTAACATCAGAACTTGTGGGAGACACAAGAGGTGGTCATGAGAACTAGCCTTTGAGAGCAGAAACATCTGAAGTGCTGAAGGCTTCCCAATACAGCTGAGTCTTTGGCATGCTGTCAGACTGGGTGGAGTGCACCCTTCATTTACAGATTACAATATCTTTTCACCCTCTCCACTCGGAACGCCCATCTCGCCTTCCCAGACTTGCTCCTGGGGAGGGTCACCTTGGCAATCTCCATAGCTGTCACAATGCACAAATGAGGCAACCCTCCTTCGTCAGCGCCCTTTCTCAGGCGTTATGTGCCCTTTTCTCCTGCAAGGACAAGACAGAGAGTGATAAGGCACTGCTGGCCTCTATGGCTAGTGCCATTGGCTCATTGAGATAGGAAGCTGCATGTATCAGTGCTGACAGGTCCTCAGCTGCACCAGGGTTCTTGGCCTTGCTGAAGGGTCAGTAAGTGTCCTGGACACACATTTCTCCCATGTTCAGGAACAGCATGTACCCTCAGGCTCCTCAGTTGGAGTGTCTGCTGGAGGTTGGATACCTAGAGGCCTGTCATGAGGGACTGTCATTGCACTCACCTTGCCAGAGCAAATAAGATCACTAAACCTTCTCCGGCACTGGACCCAGTTTTCTTCACCACACTTCGTCTGCTGACCGTCTTGATAACCTCAATCCATGTCTGCTTGGTTTGGGAGAGTGGCGTTCTCCTGCTACTCTCTGGAAAGAGGACCTCACTCCACTCCCTCACTGCCTCAAGGAGGACCTCCAGGTCAGCATCAGCAAAGTGAGGGGCAGCCCCGCCCTGGGTTCCAGCTCTCTGCCTTCTGTTCCATGACTGCTTCTGCAAGTCAATGAATTAAACGGCAGTCACAGTCATGGCTGCCGTGGTCTGTTTAAATTGGGCCCTGAGCCTTTGCTCAGTCCCACCTCCATTCCCATCCCCTCGGCTTCTAATTGGCCACCCAACCCACCCTCCAACCAATTAACAATCTGCCGCTGTGAAAATCAGGGTCTGTGACTGCTTCCCCCGATGCCTGGGCAGGCGGCTGGGGAGGGTGTGTGTGGAAGTTTGGGTTCGGGACCCGGAAATGGTCCCAACATCCGTTTCCCAGCCCTAGGTACCTGACTACAATGAGTGTTTGATATTTGGAGGAGAGTTGTCTGAGCCACTGTCAAGCAAGCCCTCACTGTCAATTATTTTGGAAAGGCTGGTGGAGGCTTGGAAACAGGTTGCCTGACTGCACTCTGAAGGGGGAATTATATATGGTGCAGAGGAATCGCAAAGGATCAAAAAGAAAATTAAAAGAAATCAATTGTAAAAAAAATGAGAGAAATGCTCCATCAATAGGATTTAACAGACATCTTGACAAATATATGAATAAGAAGGGAATAGAGGGATATGGGCCCTGGAAGTGCAGAAGGTGTTAGTTTAGGCAGGCATCAAGATCGGCGCAGGCTTGGAGGGCCGAATGGCCTGTTCCTGTGCTGTACTGTTCTTTGTTCTTTGTTCTAGGTTAAGCAGCTTCTGCCTCTTACCTCTTGAGAATGACAAATGCAGGATTCTAAATTTGGATGAAATACTGAAGGAAAATGTACATATAAAAAAGGAAAGGAATGATTTGTTCTGCAATCAAATATCTAGAATAAATATTTTTACTGAAGGAACTAATATTTTGCAAGATGAATGTTAATAAGGCCTATAGATACTAATGATGATTTTTATTTTGAACTTCTTTCCTCCATTCCCTCAAAATGAGGCAAATACTACAGTTGTTGATCAAGAGTTCCTGTGGCCCTAAAGACAGTCATTATTTTGTTGGTGGTGGCTATTGTTGAGAAAGTTTATACTAATCACTAAGACCCTTGACCTAAATGCAGTTTGTCCATTTATGAGGAGCATTTCACCTTGGAACATAGGTACAGGAGTAGGCCATTCAGCCCCTTGAGCCTGTCTGCCATTCAATTAGATCATGGCTGATCTGTAACTGAACTCCACTTTCCCCTCTTTTCTGCACATCCTTTGACACCTTCACTCAAGAAAAATCTATCGATCTCAGTCTTGAGCATTTTGTTTGACCCAGCATCCACATCCATTTGCAGGAGGGAATTCCAGATTCCCACGACCCTTTGTGTAAAAGGTGCCTGGCTGGGCAGGCCACTGAGAAAGAGCTGCAAGCTTCTCAACATGCATTTGGAACGATCTCTACAGAAAAATTACACATGACGTTATTGTACAAAATAACACTGAGTGAATTCCAATTGTGTCAGTTCAAAATACAAGTATTATTGATGATACACTACAGTAATTTTATTGCACCTATACCCAACTGAACATTGTTAAGCTTTTGCCAAGTTATTATTCAGCTATCATAAAGCTATTGCCAGATTGATCTTGCCAGCAGTCATCATGCATCATACAAATTCCTTGTCAGGTATTGTCAAAGAGATGGAAGCACTGGACTGTAATTGCTGTTTTCTGTCAGCATAATGACCAGATATTACAAACCACTGTCAGTTGCAAAACTCCATTTTACTAAGGGCAATTCACATGGCTTACCCTTGAGAAACTTTCTTCATACAAAATTATTGTATTTTTTGTATCTCCTTTTTTACACACTTAGGAACATTATGCTGCTCTTCATTTATCCTTTTATTGATCTAATCAGCCCCATGGAGGACACAAATGCCACGCTTATATTTGCAACTTTATACCAGAAGGAAGTGTTGTTGGATCCCATATCGGTATCAAGTAGCCAGTGTGTGCCACACTCAATCTAACAGCCAATATGGATTTATTGTATACTGTAAACCTCACCACTCCAGAGATAATGTCAAAGCACTTTCGATATTCATTTTGTGTAAGCATCACTATGGTTGTTTTGAAACTGGTATCTACATCCTTTGTAATCTCCAGCAGTGAAAGGTGAAGCCATTATCCAAGCTCTTTTGAGAAAGGTAAAATGATCCATAAAGCAGTAAAGACATTTTGCCAGTGTTGATAAGAATATAAAGTGTGTAAGTCCAAACTGTGGCATACATTGCTCCCTAGTTAAGGTGAAACCTCTTTATAACTTTATGGATTAGTTTAACTGTCGTTGTTATTTTCATATCTTAACACCCTTCCCTTACAATGTAGTGTGAGGTAGTGAAAGGATTCTCAAGCTGCTTAAGAGTCTGAGAGACCATGAGATGAATGCTCCTTCCGTGGCTGTAACAACCTTTTTATACTAGTTATGAACACGAATATAGCTCCACTTAGAAATGTACTGTAAAGATAACCACCAAGAGACATTGGGCTGGATTTTGTTTTCCCGCTGCTGAAAAAATGGGGGCCAGCACATGTGGGCCCCGCGCCACCATGCCACTGTGATCTAGCATGCAGCAGCTCATTATACTATGCAGGGCACCCCTTCCTCCCCAATCACATGGTGGGTGCAGCCTCGGTGATGCCATCAACTGCGGCACCTGTTTCTGCGCAAGCACTGGCGCCATTTGTAAAGGCCTGCGTTGACAGATGAAAGTTGACCCCCTCCCCCCCCACCAACTGCAACAAAAAATAAAGTTTGACCCACCCTCCCCCCACCCACCCAACTACACCAGAAAAACCCAGATTACCCCTTTTCCATCCCAACCCTTCCCCCCTCCCACCACTACACTGACAATGCAGAGTTGACCCCTTCCAACCTGCCCCACTTCACTACAAATGCAGAGTTCCCCTCTTCCCCACCTCAGTGGTGCCAGCTTTCCCTGGACGGGAAAGTGAAGGCCCTGGAGTGCTGCACGTCGCCTGGAAGATCCGGAACTGCCAGTAAGATCGCTCAAGTTTTCATTTAAATGTAATTAAATAGGTGATTTTAATATTCAAATCCGGGTCCCACAATGGAGCTTCCCCACTGCAGGGAAGATCGGGCCCATCATTCCCAGTGTCGGGCTCCGTGGCAGGCCATTGCCGCTCCGATCTTCCGGCTCCCCGCCATTGAGCCTGATGGCAGAAACTCAACAAAATCCAGCCCATTGCATGAAGTATAATAATGAAAACAGTACAGATAATGTAAACAGGAATTCAGCTCTACTATGGTCACGACTAGATGCTCTTTAAAGAGACAGCATTCCAGTTTAGGTTAGTTTGTTTACTGAAATCTATTCAATTTACACTGAGGACTCAGCAAAAAGGAGGGCAGATTCAAAGATTACGACAGTCAACGAACCTGATTGATCCTGGGAGTCATCCAATTGAATTAAAATTGTCAACAAAGTGCTAAATTCTTGCTGGTAGCAAAGAACCTCATGAGCCAAGTCCTGGATCGAAGGTAAGCTGCTACACATGGATCGGTGGGCATAAAACAACCACAACATTGGACAGTGTGCCCAATTGGAGAAGCTGCAAGGAAGTCTCAGGATGGATAACAGTAACATTACAAATAGAGGTTGGGTGAAGAGGGTTTAATCAAACTGCTGACACAAATATCAAACAATATGATGACACAAACTAATTGAATGTATTGTGCCATAATAAACTAAAGCAGGTAGAATCGAGACTGATTATTTGAGATCTTCAAACAGCGTGTTAATCAAATAATATAGGGTTTCATAATTTTGCAAATGCTACCACTGGTTATGCAATTCCAACAAAGTTATATTGTAATGACTTCCATTGTTCTAAGCTGCCTTCATATATATTTAAAAATGTCATAAGTCTCAGTGCAGCAAATTAGACTGTTTATAATAGTACAATAGATTTCTATTCCAGACTTCTCTTAGCTCACAGATGTTGGGGGCAAAAAACCTGGGACATCTCCTATGCTAAATATTATAAACGAGTAAATTAAAATGAGGAAATATAATGTTCTTCATTTCTAATACTGTGTGAATGTGGGGTCAGTTAGCTTGGCAGCTAGTGTGCAATGCATAAGAAGCCAACCGCACAAGTTCAATCCCTGTACCAGCTGTGGTAGTTCATGGAGGCCTGCCTCCTCGCTTTGCCTTAGGCTTGAGGAGAGAGATTCCTATGGTCCTTTGGAGCTAAGGCAACAACAACAACTGTGTGAATAAAGTATTGTCAATTTTAAAGGCACATTTTAGAAGAAGATAACTTCCACCATCCTTAAAGGATCATTTATTTAGAGATACAGCACTGAAACAGGCCCTTCGGCCCACCGAGTCTGTGCTGACCAACAACCCCCCATTTATACTAACCCTACAGTAATCCCATATGCCCTACCACCTACCTACACTAAGGGAAATTTATAACTGTCAATTTACCTATCACCTGCAAGTCTTTGGCAGTGGGAGGAAACTGGAGCACCCAGAGGAAACCCACGCAGACACAGGGAAAACTTGCAAACTCCACACAGACAGTACCCTGAATTGAACCCGGGTCCCTGGAGCTGCGAGGCTGCGGTGCTAACCACTGCGCCACTGTGCCGCCCTACCCTTTAGTACTTTATATATTTCATTGTGTTCTTTAGTTTTGACTTTGTTCTACTTCCAACAAGCAATTCTCTGAAAGGTAAGCACTTGAGATAATGTACTGTGAACTCTGTTGTGTCCACTAAAGCTAATGCTGCAAACTTTTTGATTATAGTCATTGACCAATATGAGCAGAGTGCCAATTTTGCCATGTAACACACATACCTGAATAAGAACCAAAAGGTTTATTTCGCGGAACATAAGAACTCTATATCATCATTAAACCATGTTCCTAGACATGGTCATCAAACCTGCAGACAAGGGTGGTGCTGTTGTCGTATGGCGTACCGACCTCTACCTTGCAGAAGCTCAACGCCAACTCACGGACACTTCTTCCTACCTCCCTCTGGACCATGACCCCACCACCGAACATCAAGCCACCGTCCAAAGGACTGTCACTGACCTCATCTCCTCTGGAGATCTTCCCTCTACAGCTTCCAACCTCATAGTCCCACAACCCCGGACAGCCCGCTTCTACCTCCTTCCCAAAATCCACAAACGGGACTGTCCCGGCAGACCCATTGTGTCAGCCTGCTCCTGCCCCAATGAACTTATTTCTTCCTATCTAGACTCTATCTTTTCTCTGCTGGTCCAGTCTCTTCCCACCTACATCCGTGACTCTTCTGACACCCTACGTCATTTTGACAATTTCCAGTTTCCTGGTCCCAACCGCCTCCTCTTCACGATGGACGTCCAATCGCTCTACACCTCCATCCCCCACCAGGATGGTTTGAGGGCTCTCCGCTTCTTCCTGGAACAGAGGCCCAACCAGTCCCCATCCACCACCACCCTCCTCCGCCAGGCTGAACTTGTTCTCACATTGAACAACTTCTCCTTCAACTCCATGCACTTCCTTCAAGTAAAAGGTGTCGCTATGGGTACCCGCATGGGTCCTAGTTATGCCTGTCTTTTTGTGGGATATGTCGAGCATTCTTTGTTCCAGTCCCACTCAGGCCCCCTCCCCCAACTCTTTTTCCGGTACATTAATGACTGTATCGGTGCCGTTTCCTGCTCCCGCCCCGAACTGGAAAACTTTAGCAACTTTGCTTCCAATTTCCACCCTTCTCTCACCTTTACATGGTCCATCTCTGACACTTCCCTTCCCTTCCTCGACTTCTCTGTCTCCATCTCTGGGGATAGGTTGTCTACTAATATCCATTATAAGCCCACCGACTCCCACAGCTATCTCGACTACACTTCTTCACACCCTACCTCCTGTAAGGACTCCATTCCATTCTCCCAGTTTCTCCGTCTCTGACGCATCTGCTCTGATGATGCTACCTTCCATGATGGTGCTTCTGATATGACCTCCTTTTTCCTCAACCGAGGATTTCCCCCCACTGTGGTTGACAGGGCCCTCAACCGTGTCCGACCCATTCCCCGCACCTCTACCCTCACCCCTTCCCCTCCCTCCCAGAACCGTGACAGGGTTCCCCTTGTTCTCACTTTTCACCCCACCAGCCTCCATATCCAAAGGATCATCCTCCGCCATTTCCGCCACCTCCAGCGTGATGCCACTACCAGTCGCATCTTCCCCTCCCTTCCCCTGTCAGCATTCCGAAGGGATCGTTCCCTCCACGACACCCTGGTCCACTCCTCCATTACCCCCACCACCTCGTCCCCGTCCCAGGGCACCTTCCCCTGCAATCGCAGGAGGTGTAATACCTGCCCATTTACCTCCTCTCTCCTCACTATCCCAGGCCTCAAACACTCCTTTCAGGTGAAGCAGCGATTTACTTGTACTTCTTTCAATGTAGTATACTGTATTCGCTGCTCACAGTGTGGTCTCCTCTACATTGGGGAGACTAACCGCAGACTGGGTGACCGCTTTGCAGAACATCTCCGCTCAGTCCGCAAGCAGGACCCTGAGTTTCTGGTTGCTTGCCATGTCAACACTCCCCCCTGCTCTCATGCTCACATCTCTGTCCTGGGATTGCTGCAGTGTTCCAGTGAACATCAACGCAAGCTTGAGGAACAGCATCTCATTTACCGATTAGGCACACTACAGCCTGCTGGACTGAACATTGAGTTCAATAAGTTCAGAGCATGACAGCCCCCCATTTTACTTTCATTTTTAGTTATTTTTTCTTCCTTTTTTTTAACATTCTTTTTTACATTTTTTACAATCTTTTTTTTGCATTTATTTCATTTCATCTTTGTTTGTTCAGTTTGCTTACCCACTGTTTTTTTTCAGGTTTGCACTTGCTGCTGTTCAATATTCAGTGTATTTACACCTAATCTGTACTAATGCTTTGTCTTTCAACACACCATTAACATATTGTTTTCCTTTACTCCGTGACCTTTTGGTCAGCTATGTGGCCTGGTCCAATCTGGACCTCCTTTGTTATCTCTTGCCCCACCCCCACCTCACTTGCTTATAACCTGTGACTTTTCTAATATTTGTCAGTTCCGAAGAAGGGTCACTGACCCGAAACGTTAACTCTGCTTCTCTGCCAGACCTGCTGAGTGATTCCAGCATTTCTTGTTTTTATTCCTCGACTGTTCTTTAAAGAGACAGGATCCCTATCTTATCCCAATTGAATAGCAATACTGTCACAAATCAGAGCTGTGAGGAAAAGTAATTAATTGGATACAAAGAACTTTGGGACATCCTGAAATCATGAGAAGTGCGACAAAAATGCACGTCATTCAAGTCCTTCTATCCAATAAATGCTGGTTTAGGCATGGAAATTTCAGGCGTCTTCCTGCCACAGATCTATAACACCAACTGGCTTTTTTTTTAAGTTGACTGGTCAATTTTTCAGCATTGCTCTCATCCTTGATTAAATGTTACTGAAATATTTCATATTTTACAGGAATCATTAAAGCAACATGATTTTATATATATTTAATTTTTAACACAAATTCTTGTCACCAGGGATATTGGAGTGTATTGACATCAACTCATAACTTTTATGTTCATTAAATCCTAACCTTGTCACCTGTTTTATGCTGTAATTGCCATTTCACATTTAAATATTCCATAACTTTTTTCAACTTTGAGACTAAGGGAGTAATTGTTTGGAAAGTGCTTGCAATATTGTAATGAGTGCTCTCAGAAAGCTGTATTCTGTTTAATTCTGGACTCAATACACATGAGGAAATGATTGAAATAATTGATATTACTCTGAACGCATAGTATGGGTTCAATGATGGTTTTCCCACGCAGCAAATTATGATGATGTAGCAATTTAAAAATAATTATTTATTAAAATTTTCTCCAATTATGAAAAATGGAGCTTCAGCGCCATGTGTTTCTGCACAGCTGTTGGGACCTGAAGAATGCTGGAGCGCCGCCAGAGCACAAAAAAAAGTGCTTGTAGTCAAATGCTTCTAACTGTTTGAAAAAAATCAAGTTAAACAGATTGGGTTTCAGACGTACTGTGATGAGGCAAAAAATAAAGAGAAACCAAAGAAAATCTCCCCTTGTTCAGACCACTTGCAAAATAACTGGCTGATTTGTCATTCCTGAGGTAAAGGTTAAAAAAAAAGTCCAATTTGGGGAAATGTCAGTGTTGCTGCTTTAGCTGGAAAGTCATTGGTGGCAATTTGAACCTAACCCACTGAGCGGGAAACCCAGAGGATTAGGTGGAACACAAGCTTTACACCCTCATTCCTGATATTACTCTCCATTCACTTCAACATAGAGTAAAATCGGACGGGGTGAAACCAACGTCGCACCTGATCCTGTCGGTTTTCCAGAAGGTGGGTTAGGTTCAGATTGCCAGCATTGTTGTTGTTTGAGTACAGTTGTTGAACACTGTGTGAAAGCAGCACACTTCTCTGCTGAAATGGGTACCTTAACTACAACCCTGCAACATTGACCTCCTAGCCCATTTGGAAGAAGAAGAGGATACTTTCAATGGGAAAAGTGCCGCATCATATTTATTCCTTTGAGCATTAATAAAAGGGTTCAGTTAGCCTCATCTCATTATTTTACTATGAGTATTGACTTTGGCCTACAGTCATGTATAGATAAAATGGTGTAAGGGCTTGTCCTAAGTGATTACTCAGAATTACAAATCATTCCACATGTAACCAAATACCACAGCCTTGCTGGCACCTCATTCAGTGCATACGAATAAGCCAAGGCAGAAAAGTGATTAATCTCACTTAGAGACAGCTGAATTTTAATTCAGCAGATTGCTAGGGACCTAGCCACTGTCACATAGCATACGATTTGTGGTTTTGGGACAGACCTAAAGACATGACTTATGGAAAAGAAATTTGCCCCTGTGGAGGATTTTCTGCCTGCTGTGCTAAAATTATAATGACACCAATTTTTAAAATCGGTGACAATGAAATTCCCATTGACGATGTAATTATAAAAGTGTATTTGAATTTAAAATACTTCTCTGTACAGTCATTTAAAATGCACACATGCTTCAGTGCACCCTAGATATTTAGCAACTTTTCATTGTTCTTCAGAGTGTCATCAAATAAAGTGCGGTTCAAAATGAAGAACAGTAAAAAAGGAAATCTTACAAATGATTTGATATATCTTTTGCATGATCAAAAGGCAATAAATCTTTTAAAATATTATTTCAATCGGCAACCATAACATTTAGTAAAGGACACCAATTTAGCAACAATAGATATTTACTGAAATATACTGAAGAAAGGCAAAATAGCATTAAGACCCAAAGGAATGCCCAGCCACAGATTGGTTTGTAGACGAGCTGATAACATAAATTATTTACTAAGCATGGAGAAAAGAAGCAACTTAAACACATTAAGTTTGTGGCCTTGTTATTTTGCCTTGACTCCTGCAACCTTTCCTGTTCAATTAGAGGCAGTAGAGGAGAGATCTGATGTGTCCTTTCCAATGTTCATAAAAAACAGATTAAAATTTCATCTCCAGCTCCCAGCAGATCAATCTAATTAGGAAATAAGGTTTTTTAGAATATTTTATATATATAATAAAATAACATATACAAATTCTATGCCTTCTACTTGTCTGCAGGCAAATACATTTAAAAGAAACCATACTTCTAAACTGTAAGAATTATGGCAGATAAAACAATTTTATATCATTTCATAAATATGTCAAATGACTAAAATAAAAAGGTAGATTTTCAAATTGCTGCCCGGCATAAAACTGACATGAAGTCAATGAAAATGAAAACCGGACAGATTCTACAATGGATGCCCAATCCATAACACTAGTTTTACACCTGGGTGGCAAGTTGAAATCTACCCCACGCACTCAGTTTAACAGCAAACCTCAGGGGTAGAGTTCCTGCATGTGGTGCGTGTAAAATTGTAAACACCTTTATAAAGTATGGGTTTACGATGTTACACATAGTGCAGTCTGGAAATCTTCCCTGCTTACTTTACTATTTTCTATTTCCACATGTTCGCCTTTGTAATACATTTAGTAAAATATTTTGACAATATTGTATTAGATATGTAAGTATAGAAATAAACTTTAAAACTTCAAAATATTATAGCACATTCAGACTTAAAGTGCTAAAAAATATTGATAGCAATAAATTGGAGCAGAGTTTCAAGAAATTGCAGTCCAAATGCACCTGAAATTGCACTGGTCGGGTTACAGTTCAAGTTTCCACAAAAAATCTTGTGCGTAATCACAAACATAAAATCTTCCATGAACCAGCACAATTGGGAAACATAATAGAATGTAATCGCTAGTTTTATTTCACCCCATTAAAAGTATTCTTTGATGTATTTAAGAGTGGTAACCTGGTGCAGTTTTCTTAATGCTGCACATTGGTTTCTACACCAATTTCTTAATCGTGTCAGAACAAACATACATATGAACATACGAATTAGGAGCAGGAGTAGGCCACTCGGCCCCTTGAGCCTGTTCCACCATTCAATAAAATCATGGCTGTTCTGATTGTAACCTCGACTTCACATTTCCGCCTACCCCTGATAGCCATTCAACCCCTTGCTTATCAAGAATCTATCTACTTCTGCCTTAAAAAGATTTAAAGACTCTGCTTCCACTGCCTTTTGAGGAAGAGAGTTCTAAAGACTCACGACCTTCTGAGAGAAAAGAATTCTCCTCAGCTCTGTCTTAAATGGACAACCCCTTATTTTTAATAGTGACCCCTAGTTCTAGATTGTCCCACAAGAAGAAACATCCTTTCCACATCCACCCTGTCAAGACCCCTCAGGATCTTATATGCTTCAAATAATTCGCCTCTTACTCTTCTAAACTCCAGCGGATACAAGCCTAACGTGTCCAACCTTTCCTCATAAGACAACCTGCCCAATCCAAGTATTAGTCTCGGAAACTTTCTCTGAACTGCGTCCAATGCATTTATATTCTCCCTTAAATAAGGAGACCAATACTGTACACAGTACTCCAGACATGGGGGTCTCACCAATGCCCTGTATAAATGAAGGATAACGTCGTATTTAATTCCCCTCACAATAAATGATAACATTCTATTAGCCTTCCTAATTACTTGCTGAACCTGCATACTAACCTTTTGTGATTCATGTACTAGGACACCCAGATCGCAGAGCTCTGCAATCTCTCACCATTTAGATCATATGTTTCCCATGTGGCAGATCTTTGCCCACTCACTTAACCTATCTACATCCCTTTGTAGCCTCCTTATGTCCTCTTCACAACTTACTTTCCTACCTATCTTTGTGTCATCAGCAAATTTAGCAACCATACCATCGGCCCCTTCGTCAAAGTCATTTATTAAAAAATTTTTAAGTTGAGGCCCCAGCACTGATCCCTGTGGCACACCACTCATTACATCTTGCCAACCAGAAAATGACCCATTTATGCCTACTCTCTGTTTCCTGTTAGCTAGCTAATCTTCTATCCATGCCAATATGTTACCCTCTACACCATGAGCTTTTATTTTCTGCAATAACCTTCGATGTGGCACCTTATCAAATGCCTTCTGGAAATCTAAGTACAATACATCCACTGGTTCCCCTTTATCCACAGCACATGTTACTTCTTCAAAGAAATCCAATAAATTGGTTAAACATGAGTTCCCTTTCACAAAACCATGTTGATTCTGCCTGATTACCTTGAATTTTTTGAAGTGCCCTGCTATAACATCTTTAACAATAGCTTCTAACATTTTCTCTAAGACAGATGTTAAGCTAACTAGCCTGTAGTTTCCTGATTTCTGTCTCTCTCCCTTTTTGAATAAAGGAGTTACGTTCACTATTTTCCAATCTAATGGAACCTTCCCCTTCATTGAAGTACACTAGTCAGTTTTTTAGTAAATCAAATTTTTGTTGGGATGCAAAAACTTATAAAATGTATCTACTGGTGTTTTTGCACCTAAGAAAATGAATGAAATTTGAAAAGCTTCCCCAAAACTAGCACAATCAATGGAAACCTGTAAATGTCAACCTGGGCGCATGGCCAGTTTGTGAGCAAAGCTTGATCTGGGTGAATTGAATCTTAAACCAGTATAAAATATCGCAGTGATTTGCATGTCCATACCACCCCATTTTCACATAAAATTGGGGTGGTAGCAGGACAAAAATAGCACGACTGGTTGTTAAGCTTCTGCTTGGCTTCTGACAGCTTCAATTTTTAGACCTCAATCTCGGTGGCCAGAGCTCCTGGCAGAAACAGGCAGGATCCTCATGAATGTATGTTAATCAAGATCAGATAATGTAATTAGGACTCCCACCATTATTTTCATCTCTGCTCGTTACATTATTGCCAGTTCTTCCTTCCCCCAAAACACTTGGGCGATAGAAATTGTGCGGTGGCCATTTTGAATTTTAATTAAAGGGACCCTTAACTGTAGTCAGGGAAAGCTGGATGCAGGTTTGGCACATCTATTTTATGCAAATTTCTTTTATAAATGACTTTACTGCTTCAGGTTCTTCAAAAATTTGGACTACTCCCCAAAACTGGTCCTTTTCTTTATTCCTGACATTTGCACCTCTCGCTTTAAGATGCTGTGCTGGTCCTGCCAAACCAATTGCCCTGTCTGATAACCTGTTCCCAGATCGACGATCTGCCTTATAGGGAGCAGGGTTTATGTTGACAAATCACAGAATTAATGTAAATAAGGCCCAACCACAAAATATAACATGTCCAATGCCAACTCCTTAGGGCGGACGCAGAACATGCCTCGACAGTAGCCTGTGCAATATGCACACAAACTAAAGGTTTCTGTGCCTTTTCGCTTGTTACATGATGGCATGTTCAGGTCTTCTCTCTCACATCTGCAGCCCTCTTCTATGGCCTGGCCTGTCCCACTGTCAGGCAAGCCCCCCCCCCACTGCCAAGACTGAGGCACACATTATTTTGCCATGTGAACATTAAAACTTAAAATTGCAAGCCCCTGACTGGAAAGACATTTGCATAGTAACAGACAGTGTTGGAACAAGGGACAAGGGACCATGCCCTGACATATTCAACCAACAATGGACTTTTGATTACCAGACATTGAAGGTGGGGGTGCTAGTATTACAGGTTGCCTGCTAAGATGGCAGAATCCACAAACACAGATGTGGTCAGACCAGTGTATAGTCACATAACTAACTGGCTGTTGCAGAATTTTGAACTGAGAGTTTTAAATTGGAGAAAACAGTGTTTGAATTCAGAAGGCTGTTATCTCCTGGACAGAAGGCACTTTTCTCCTGGACTGGGAACATCTCTCTCCTGTCTGCTCTCATCTCGCTTCAGAAACCATTGAGGATATATGAACACCAAGAGAGAAATGTCTCCTACAGTGAACAAGGTTTAAGAAGAATACTGGGCCCCAACAAAAAGTAAGAGCTGTCTACAATCAAGGATTCTATAGCGAGCTGGAAACACAGAAACAGTAACAAGAAAATCCCTTTACAGACTGCCTGAAACCTCTCCATTTTATTTTTCTTCTCTTTTCTGTCCCTATTTGCATGTGTGTATCGCGTGTGCATGCTAGCATGGGTGCATTGTATATCTGTAGGTGTTAACCATATCAGAGTTAAGTTTAAGTTTTAATACATTTCACTTTTCTCCTTTAAACTGAAGAAAGCCTGTTTGTGCTCATTTCTTTGCCTTATAATTGGAAAGCGGTGAACAAGGATTCACAAAGGGGAATACCAAAACATAGTGTGTTTAAAATTAAATCCTGTTACAATAAGACCAGGTGAAGACAGCAACAGACCCCTAGACACCTTTCTCACCTGGTCGTAACACCACCATCATCTGCTGTCTTTTTGCTGTCATTCAGTGTCATCTATGTCCTTAATGCTGGTGTTGCTGCTGCTGTTGCTGCTCCTACAGCACTTGCTGCTCGTGGGTTCTCCATTCCTATCTAAGTTTGCAAGTTGAAAGCTTCAGCCTCTTTAAACTCCTTCCAGGCCCAAAGGTTGCAAGCTCTCATACACTAAAATAAAATGATGCAAAATGGCTGCTCCACACAAGTGCCAGGCAATGATCATCTCCAACAAGGGAGAACCCAACCATCTCCCCTTGACATTCAATGGCATTACTATCGCTGAATCCCCCACTATAAACATCTTGGGGGTTACTATTGACCAGAAACTGAGCTGGACCAGCCATCTATGTACTGTGACTACAAGAGCAGGTCAGATGCTGGGAATTCTGCAGCAAGTAACTCACCTCCTGGATCCCCAATACCTGTCCACCATCTACAAGGCACAAGTCAGGGGGGTGATGTATCTCCACTTGCCTGGATGAGTGCAGCTCCATCAACACTCAAGAAGCTCGACACCATCCAGGAGAAAGCAGCCCGCTTGATTTGCATCCAATCCACCACCGAAGCACAGTGGCAACAGTGTGTACCATCTACAAGATGCACTGCAGCAACTCACCAAGACTCTTTTCACAGCACCTTCCAAACCCACACACTCTACCATCTAGAAGGACAAGGACAGCAAATACATGGGAACACCACCACCTGCAAGTTCCCCTCCAAGCCATACACCATCCTGATTTGGAACTATATCGCCGTTCCTTCATTGTTGCTGGGTCAAAATCCTGGAACTCCCTTTCTAACAGCACTGTGGGTGTACCTACACCACATGGACTGCAGCGGTTCAGGAAGGCAGCTCACCACCACCTTCTCAATGGCAATTAGGGATGGACAATAAATGTTGGCCTAGCCCAGTGATATGCACATCCCATGAAAGAATAAAAAGACAGAAGCAATATTTCCTAAACCCTAAAGCCTGGACGTTTAAGCCAGTCAGACATGAAGCTATTGATGTGAATAAGGGAATCAAAGGACCTATGAACCAGCTGAAAGGCTCATAGGAAGATTTACCACATTTGCTGTGTCATGCACACCACTAACTGGTAGATCACTGATGCTTTAGGAACGTGCCCATTTCTCACATGCGTGTCCAACACCCATGACTTTCTGCAGGATAAGACCGAGACAATGTGATGACTCCATTTAGTGAAGAGCTGCCTGAAACAATCTCATGACTTTACTTTGTGAGACTAACCATTGCAATCACATAGAATTTGGTGAGTTCGGAGCACAGATGGGTTAATGGCCAGCAAATTATGAAGTTCAAAACCCAATATGCCAAATTTCAGCCAATAGATTTTGAACAGCCAGATGTATTCTGTGTTTTTTTATGAAGCAAATCACAATTCAGATAACAAGAAAAATGTATTTATAAAAGAGACCCTCGGCCAAGGATTTAAGGATCTATAATTTACATAATAAACTGGATTGGACCAATTGGATAGCTCTTACAAAGTGCCAACAGGGGCGCAATAAGCTGGATGGTCTTCTTCACTTCACTTCACTTCACAGTGTTAGATTTAATATGATCATTTGTTAGGAAACTTTTCTTTTTTTTAAATCACATAAATTTCCAAAAGTGACTATTGAAGCAAAGATTAAATAATTGTAACTGGTAGAAAGGCATGAAATAGGACTGTTTAAAAGCTGTCATTAGGCATACAGACATAACATGAAACTTTATATTTGTAATTTTGTACTGCTTGTTTATTTTGTAATATGTTCTGAGTGATTTGGGGAGTTGAATCTCTTTCATTCATTTATATCAATGTGTGCCTTGAACACAAAAACAACAAAAGTGAAAGGATTAATTTACAGAAGGGGAAATCCTGTTAGGACTGTACCATCAATCAAATAAGGAGGGGGGAGCAGTATATGAAGCCCTACATCAGAAATGGTAAATAAACAGTGGCTCTTTAGTGCCAATAAATCCTGTTGCAAAATGTTGGTGAAGAATGAAAGATGACAGTTGGGTTAATATTTTCTTGAGTTTGAGATGATTACATTTCAGTGTAAAAATCTAGTTCCCCACCCTAACCCCATTGTTCGATTTTTGTAGCTTAGGTCTAAGTTTATTCACTCTCTCTGGAGGGTATTGTAATTTGTATTCATTTTATTCTGGACATTATATATTATACCTCTAAACATAGAAGAGTTGAGAATGATTTTAAGGTAGATTGTTTAACATTTGTGCCTTTCAATATGCTGAGAAAATGCCTATATGCTATCAGCCTGTTGAATTGTTGTATCATGATCAACTCAATAAGATCACTTCAGTTGCAAATAAATGTTGTTTTTAAACCATGCTTGATTAATTCTTGTGTCTACTTAAAGCGGGGAGAGAGACAGACATAAAAAAATAAAAAATAAAGACAGGCATTGATATGGTGCCTTTATGACCTCAAGACATCCCAAAGTGCTTTCCAGCTAATGAAGTGTGTTTGAATTGTAGTCATTGTTGTAATGTAGGAAACACTGCAGCTGATTTGCACCCAGCAAGTTCCCAAAACAGGCAAAGAAAGACAGAGAAAAAGTTCACAGGAAGGACATAATGAATTCTCAAACATTGCACAAGATGTCTATTAGAACTGGCCAGTTTTATACTGGAAAATCAAAGTGGTTAATCCTCCTTTGAAGTAATTTAATTGTTATACCTTTGTGCTATCATGAAGAATATCCCTTTTCCTTCCTGCAGTGTATTCTGAACAGGATAGCATTACTCTCTATGATTCATCTTCAACATCCTGCCTGCCTCAGGACACAACAGGAATTTGTGCAGGATGTTCATCTGGACAGAAACCCAGTGTGTCTGGGTCTCACCTGAGTGTCTCTCCTTTGATTTATGCCCCCCCCCTCCCCCCATTATGCCTCAGCAGATTCAACACCTGGATCTCCAAATCCCTCAGAAATCAATGCTTTAATCAAGGTTGAAGAACTTCCCTTTTCTAGAAACATTTTTCCTCTGCTATTTCCTTTACTAAAACTGTAGAACGCTGTTAGGTATTCAAATTCCATTTTCTGAAATTTAGTGCATCTGTAACTATGCAAGAATTTCATTGGAACATACACAATAGGAACATGCAGTTGACATATGTATGGGATGAACAATAAAGCTAACAATGGCTGTCATTGCAGAAAGGGAAGAGCGATGTTGTGCAGGCTGTAGTTAGCACCCTACATGACCAGTTTGTGAAGCCTGGGTGCCTCTTAAAATTGGCAAATAAATTAGATTGTTAAGTGGGAAAGTCATTATCATGATCTCAGGTAAAACTGTTAGTGCAAAACGTAAAACAGAAATTGGGAGACTTTAAGCTAGAATCGGAGGTAGAGGTTGATTATTGGCTATCCTCGCATGCGAGGATGATTGTCTTCCAAGAGTCCAAAGATACTGTGGTAACCATAGATGAGAAAATCATTGCAGCTAAACATGACACAAGAGGGAATAATACTGTTTGGGGAAAAGGCAGAGATGTTTAACAAAAGAATCTAATAAGGAAAGGAGCATACCCAATGGTGACCTTAATGTTTTTGCGACTGTTACCAGGAGCATTATGAGGAGATTCCAAAATTAGAGGAGGACACAGTTAGAAATGACAGGAATATAAGAAAGTAGGAATAGGAAAAGGCCATTCAGCCCCTCAAGCTTGCTTCCTCTAAAGATCATGTATAAGCTACCCTGTCATAGATTTTATCCCACCCATTGTATCCTCTGAGGAAATGTTCAGGTAAATGCTTCCTAATGCACAAACACAATCAAGCAAAATAGGGCAATATTTATTCCTTCTCATAAACTTCTAAAAATTGTATTAAAAATCTATAGAATGGAGAAATTTAACATTCCATATAAAATTAGTTTTCAGGCCCAGAGAGATTGTTCAGCAATAATTATGACTTTGTACATCGTTAAAATCTCAGTTACACCTCATACAATTAGGTGGGTCTTTTTCAGTGTGTTTTGCAACAAGACTAATAGTGTAAAAAGTGGAAATTAACATCAATTCAGTATTTTCTAATTCAATTCCACCTGCGGGAATTTTAATAGCGCACCCTGTAGAGGAGTGGGGAATCACTTACAGCAATTGCTGGATTTCCACGTTTAACTGCACATGTGCAGAAGCCAAAAGTTGTTGTCAGTTTCACAGGATAATGAAAGCGAACACCGACAATTTCACCATCAGTGTAACTGTAAAAACTAGCCATTGAACCGATAGCACAGAAACAGGCCATTTAGTGCATTAATTGGTGAAGGAAAATAATCCGAAAGGCAATAAATAGGCCTTGAAACTCCTGGGAATTTACTGTGCTGGCATAAGTATGGCAGAACCCCCGCTTACCCTTGTCAATGTCAGAAACCTTGATGCAAATTTTGTGTATGGAGTCACTGACATAGCTGAAACCTGGAAGGGACTATCAGTGACATCCGCCTAGCCCAAGCCGAACCCTCTTTCTAAGACAGATTTTCGGAAACCCAGATGGGCTGAAGACACTTTTTAAAAATTAAAAATTCTTTGCCTCCCATTGGAGCCACTCCAACCAGAGAAGGTTATTGATTCTTTCCAGGCGTTCTTCTGAAGCCTTTCTAGGATATAAAGGGAGAAATTTCCTAACGAAGCCCCGGAAATGCACACAAAAGCCTCATTGACATTGTGGAGGTTGCCACTCCACCCAATCAGAATTTAAGATCAAATGCAAATGAGTGGAAGCCCAACAAAGTCAGGATCTGAGCCACAGTCTGTGCCTCGCCCCCAGAAAAAACCTGAATTATGGCCCCAGTAATTAACTATTGCTACCAAATATCAGCTAAAGATGGTCAGATAGGAAGCAGAAAGTTTAAGTGAAAGAGGCTGGGAGGGAACAGAATAGGCTTGCAATTTTCCTAGAGACCAAGTGGACAAACAAGGGACAATTGGATGTTGGGGGGAAAAAGCAAACAATTTTATCAAGATAAATAGTAATGCTTTTTAACATACCATGAAACAGAATTCCAGAGTAGATATTAGCTTTAGTAGGACTGCTTAGTAATCTGAAAGTGAAGCAACATTTGCATTCCAGTGACCATTTTGTAGTTAGATTTATTAATTATTATGAAGGACAGAAATAAAAATACAGTTGTGTAGGACTTCAGGAAAGAAAAAGCCTGGAACAATAAAAAGAGTTCCAGGCAAGTTAAATGTGAGGTGAATCAGAAAAGGAAACAGAAGAAAATTGAATTTCCAAGATGATTTCATGATATGTGGAGCTGAATTTTGTCAGCCGATCATGGGTCCCAGGGCAGCACCGGAAGTGGGTGCTGTTTCCACGTCATGTGTGTAGCTAGCTGATCGTGATCATGCAGCAGCCACCAATTAATATAACCGAGGTGCTGGGCTCGTCCAATTGCAGGATAGAACAGGCTACAAGGCGCTGATGGCTGCATCAGTTGACCAGAACACAGGTGCCGACACCATTTTTAAAGTGCTGCCAGCCCTGCTTTTACTGCTGCCTTTCACTAATGCAATGACTCTGGAGTACTGCTGGACCCCTCTGCTGTTGCTGTAACTCCTGGACCTCCCTCTGCCACTGTTGCTGCTGCTGTAACTGCTGTAACCGCTGGAACATCCCACCACCCCCCCTCACCGCGTACATTACTGCTGTTGCTATAACTCATGGACCTCCCTCTACCACTGTTGCTGCTGGACCGCCATCTACTACTGCTACGACTCCTGCACCGCCCTATGCCCCATGCTAGGACTGTGAACTGACAGGATGGAATGGGAACCAACTGGGATCATGTCCCAGGCAAGACACCAGGTGGGCCCATGGTTTGGCGATGCCTCCCTGGAAATTCTCCTCCAGGCCGCAAGGGAAAGGTGGGAGATCCTATTTCCAAGCAAGAGATCCTCCTGCATGACCAAGCATGCCTGGATGGAGGGCGCAGAGGAGGTAAGCACCCGTGGGTCCACTGTCGCAAGAGGGTCAATGACCTCCTTCGCTCCACCAAGGCGAGTCCAAACCTATTTGTTCTTGGAGACTTGCATGTAACTACGTGAGACGAAACACTGCATGGGGAGGGAGTGACCACAAAAGCAGTGGCGGGGTGGGTGAGGCATCACCACATCCTGTCAGATGTATGGCTTCTTTCACAGCTCACCCCATTACATCTCCTGAGAGTAGACGTGAGGAGGAGCCATTTAGGAGATGCCATTAGGGGACGAGGGGCTGCCACTAGCATAAGTGTTTGGTTGCTCTTCATATGAAGTCTAACTGTGTCCCTCTTTCTGCTTGCAGGAGAAACAGGCCCATAACACCAGGGAAACCTTGCAGACTGGTGGAAGGATCCCTGGTGCGTCCTCTGATGTCAGCAGAGGGGGAGACTCTGGGGCTAGCAGGAGCCCAGGGCGGCCATGAAATCGTGGACGGAGAAACTCGAGTGTCCGCACGAGAGAGTGAGGAGACATTGTGTTCATGTGTCCTCCACCACACTTCTGAAGATCCAGATCACGCATGATTGGCATGACCAGATCTGAACCACCTAACCCACAAATGTTTGTGTTCTCTCATGCAGGTCAAGGCACTTCGAAGGCAGGCAGGCCTGCCGTAAACCTCTGAGGAGGAGGAAGAACTGTTAGCAGATGCATTGTAACATCATTCTCCTGCACCCTTCACCAGCACAGATACTTTCATGTGGGTGGTTATGCACTCAGGCTTAGATTCAGGATCCCAGATTGATGAGAGCACTATGTACATGCCTGAGCAGCTGATGGAGGCTGTGACAGCTGAGGCCACTGACAGTTGGAGAACTGACGGTGTCCAGGCCCATGCTGAGCCCCTGGCTGATGACGAGCCTCTGATATTGACAGAACAGATCAAGTTGGAGTTGCAGGGAGAAGTAAGGGAACATCTGGCAGAGCTGCTGGAGGCAATGCGGGGCCATGAGCAGATGATGGAGGAGTCCATCCATGCCATGACACCTGAAAGGGAGGAGGAGAGACTGACCTCCACATCTGAGGGTTCCCCTTAGGGCACTCTGAGGCCAGGATTTTGAACAGGAGGCTGGGATCCTGGCGCCAGGCTGAAAAGTTGGAGGATACCCCACCTCTGCATTTTTTCTGACCCCCGGAGTGATCCTCCAGTCTTTTGGGGTCAAAGTTTAAGGAGGCGGGATCCCCGTCCCTTTAAAAGCTTAATAGTCAATAAAAGTCAATCATAGGGCTGGCAGCTCAGCAGTATTGGCAGCGCCACCAGGAGCAGTGGCCACTGCCAGTACTGCAGAGGCCTTGGACCCAAGCCCCAGTGGTGGAGCCCCAGACAAGAGGCAGGTGAGGCGGGGTTACCAGGGCCGGTCCGGAAGGCCCCAAAGAGGGGGTATGTGGGGGGGGGGTGGTTGGGCGTTCGTTCCAGGGGGAGGGATGTCCCAGAGGGTACAGTGGTTCCCAGTGGGTGTCCCCGTGGGCCACAAATTACCCATGAAGAAGGGACCCACCCACTAAGCCCCCAAGGAGGGCGCCTCATTTTCCAAGGCGTCCCACCCGCTGCTGGTAAGATCCCAGCGGGGGCGGCAAGAGGCCCTTAATTGGCTTCTGGGCTGAAAGGCTATCATCCTATCCCACCCCCAGGAGAATCGCAATCAAGATTCCCGGACTCGGGTTCTGTGGCACGTGATTTTCCCCCGATACTCTGACTGCCCCCGCCACAAAACCCACTGTCAGGCTGAGCACAAAATCCAGCCTTAAGTGTGGACAGCAGCTCCACAGCCCCTGCGCCAGTGAACCCAGCTCCAACAGCTGTGACAACTAATGAAGCCTCTGCATCTGTGCAGGAAACTCTCAGCCAGCCGATGCCCTCCAGGACTCAGGCACCCTGAGGACACCCGCCAAAGTCATCCCAGTGAACAGGACAGCCCATTCAGCAGCCTGCCTCCACCTCAGCTGCCAGTACACGGGTCACACAACATAGAAGCACATAAAAGCTTATAAAGAAGAGCCCCTAGATGCACTTGGGGTTTCATGGGTGTATTAATTGTGGCCTGGTTATTGGTTGTTCCAATTGTGTGAATAAATGGAGATCAAAATCATTGCTGTAAATGGCTGATACTTTCATTGCTGCCCTGTCAGATGCAAACTTCACCCTTGCTCCCTCAATGGGCTGCCAGTATAGGCACAGGCTGCGTTTGGTTAGTTTCGCAGATGTTTCAGCGTGCATTGTGAACCTGGGCAATAGGCACTGGAGTGAGATATGAAGGAGGCAACAGGCGGAATACAGTGAATCCAGTGAATCCGGTCTTTATTGAGTTCACTTTGAGAGGCCATCATGGTGGCAGGAAGCGAGTATGTATGAGATTGTCCTATGCCTCCCTTGCAGGTCTATCAATGGCCCTGGCCTCTGGTGCAAGGGAATCATGATCCAGTGCTGCCTGCCAAGTAGCCTCCTCCACATCCTCCTTGATGAATGAGGACTGGCAATCAATCATGTCCTCTTCATTCAAGGCCTCCCCCCTCTGATGTGCTAGATTGTGCAGAGCACAGCAGACCACCACAATACGCAAGATCCTCACTGGGGCATACTGCAGGGCTCCACTGGATCAATCGAGGCACTGGAATCTCATCTTCAGCAACCTGATTGCCTGCTTGATGGTTGCTCAGGTGGACCCATGGCAAGTGTTGTAACTCTCCTCTGCTGCAGCACGAGGGTTCTTCACCAGCGTGAGTAGCCATATCTTCAATGGGTAGCCCTTGTCCCCGAGACTCTATCCCTGAAAGCAAGCATGCAGCCTGAAAAACTGTGGCAACGTAGACTGTTGACGTATATAGGTGTCATGGCTGCTTCTCGGGAAGAAGGCACACACCTGCAAGAAACGCTTTCGGTAGTCACAGAGCAGTTGTACATTGAGCGAATAGAAGCCCTTCCTGTTGATGAAGGCTACTGGCTGCTCCATGGGAGCTTTGATGGCCACATGCAGGCAGTTGATGACACCTTGCACCTGGAGGAATCCAGCGATGGGTCCGAAGCTGATGGCCCTCTCCGCCTGACTGTCAGGGTCAATCCAGTAACACACATAGTCCCCAGCCCTCTTGAACAAGGAATTGGTCACTTTCTTGATGCAGCAGTGGGCTGTTGCCTTGGACACCCCACACATATCCCCATTGGAACCCTGGAAAGAGTCTGATGCGTCGAAATTGAGTGTCTGTGTGATCTGCAGGGCCATGGGCATTGGGTGTCCACTATAGCCCTTAGTTCGCAACCCGTCCTGCAGCATGGCTCATAAGTCTGTGACAGCCTCCCTGGAGACCCGCAGTCTTCGCCGACACTGCCGTTCAGACATTTTGAGGTTGCTGAGGTGAGTCCGGTACACTCTCTGACACAATGTGCCCTCTTTGGCGTGGCCAGCTGCTGTCTCTCTCTTATTGGAGCCTCACTGGCGGGCCCAGCTGGATCCTGGCCCTCCTTTCCTCTGAGCTGTTGCTGTGTGGCACAGGGGTCCACGGGTGTATGTGACGTATGCCAGCTGATCTCATGCGCTGTCCTTCCAGTAAAAAAACCTGCCTTGGGACCTTCCCAATGCTACTACCCTATAAATATGCGCTAATGTCCCTCAGTGACCACTCTTGCAGAGATCCCAGCACCCAAGACGGAGCCCACCCGACCCTTGCAGCTGAGTCTGCACCCTCCCGGCCCTTGCACCCGAGACTGTGACCACCCGACCCTTGCACCTGAGACTGTGCACACCTGACCTTTGCAGCCAAGACTGTGTCACCCGACGCTTGCACGCGAGAGTGAGCCCACCTAATACTTGCACTGGAGAGGGAGCGCTCCTGACCTTTGCACCCGAGAGAGAGCCCAACCTTACCGAGAGCCCAGATCACAGGCCGAAAATGGCCTCTGCTTCCCCTTTTCCCTTATCCAATGCTCCCCATGGCTGCCTTCCCACGGCATCCCTGAAATCTCGCCTCGGTGCCGCCACCTTTAATCATCTGGGAATCTGAATGCACGCGATCCCCATGCGCTGTTGGCTAAATCTTAAACCCCCGTAAAGTTGGTTTCAATTCAATACAAATGCATTCTAACTGCCTGTTCACCAATTCAAATTGCAGTCCTGCCATGTCATGACAGAAATGCTGCCTTGCAGCTTTCCTGCCGCTGACAAAATCCAGAATCGACGTCATGAAAATCGGGTTTCGGGGCGAGTGCATCCAGCCTGATTTTTTGGTCCCCCACGCCTCCACTCCCATTCCTGCTGGCCGGATAAAATCCAGTCCATGGAAAGTAATTATATTCCTGCAACCTTAAAATGGCATCATGGGATATTCGTGCACAAATGCTTAACAAGTACATATTTAATCTCTTCCTTCATTATTATAATGCAGGGACTAACTCATGTAAAAAAAAGGAGTTAATGCCTCTGCTTAAAAGGCAGAGGAAGAACTTTTATATGAGCGCTTTAAATGTTCAGATGCTAATATCCTATGATATAATTCACAAGCGTTAAAGGAAAAAATAACATTGCAAACCACTGTGACTGAATAACTAGGTCGGAAGAGCTTAAAGGCAAAGCAGAAAAATTAAGAAGAAAGACTTGCATTTCTATTGTACCTTTCACAACCTCAGTTCCAAAGTCCTACTCTTTTGAAGTGTCATTACACAGGCAGACATGGCAAGCAATAGGCACATAGCGGGCTAAGCACAACGGTAAATGAACTGTTAATATGACTTGGCAGTTTTTGTTCAGGACTAGAACTGGTCAAAGATGAATGACATAATTTGTAAGCTTTCAAGAAATAGAGCCATTTCCTATGTCCTCTTTGAGAGAGTTGCAATCTATGCATGGTGACCAACCACATTGGACCTTCTCTTTTACTGCTGGATTCTCCACAATGAATAGATATATTTCCTTATCCTACTGACAAAGATAACAGCCACATGATACAAGCAGCATAATATAGACACAGGATTGCTGCTGGATATATCCATTCAAAGTATCTGAAATGAGCTAGAAGTAAGAAAGATCAATCCTATTGTGATATTTATATGCTTGAGCAGAACTTGATGACTGGCAGTGCACAACTTGAGATTTTAACTTCAGCCAATCACAGATCCTGATCTGTTACTTAAAGTAGAACCTTTAGCTCATCTGACAGCCGATCTGAGGAAAGAAATACATTTATTGATGAACTAGCCTCTCTTTGGTGCTTCAAAAATCCTCCATGTTGTTGCCTATATGCTCTATATCCAGTAATGCCATAGTAAGCCACATATTCAAGGCCATGTTCTATATGGCGTTGATACGGTTTGTGAATAATTAATGGTAACTGTAGTCAACATGCTAACCACGGCAGCAATAATCTCACATTAATTCAGACTTATAATCCAGCTAATACTTTGGAACAAAGCGATGGTTATTCTAAATCACAGTTTGCCAATATTTACATCTGCAGAGAATTAGCTGAAGTATAACTGCACCACTGGTGTTGGTGCTACAGAAGCCCAGAGGCCCAAAAATGGCAGTCGAACTGCTTGAAAAAGTCCAGCAGCATTCCCTTCTGATTCCAATGCAGATGGCTGCTTGGTGACAGATCATGTTGTTTAATGACAAGGGCTGGCTGTTCTCCACATGGCACATGACTTCCCTCCAGCACCCAACCATGTGTAAACAGCGAGGGTACAAGAGCCATGCTGCCATGTTGTGGAGTAAACTATTGGCATTGTAAAACATGGCTCCGCTGCCTGGACACTTGGGTGGGTGCACAACAATAACTTGCTGGAATGTATTTCCAAATTCATGGTGGCCTGCTGCAGCCTCCACAAACTGGCTCTCATGAGTGCGCAGCCCTTGCCACCAGACATTCATTGTAGGCCTCGGAAGGAGGAGGAGGAAGAGGAAGGGAGGAAGCCAACAGGGCCCCATTGCAGTGGAGGGGCTATCCATGAGTGGCGAATCAGAAAACGGTTCCCCTAAATTTTCATCCCCACATCACCGCTGTTACACAATTTCCCATCTTTCCATCCCTCCGCTATGTAACATCAGTGTCCTCTTGGCCAAAATGCTGAAATAGAAGACACCCAAAAAAAATTTTGTAACAACTTTATCCAACAACACTTCCAATTATACAGACAAAACTGAACTATTCACCCTTGTGCATTCCCTTAATGCTTGTCATAAGGGTGCCTTTGCCAGGCCTAGTGCTCCTTCACAGTGATACCCCTGTGGCTGCAACATGGCTGGTGTAGGGGGTAACATATTAGTTAGCTAACAGGAAACAGAGAGTAGGCATAAATGGGTCATTTGTGGAGTGCTACTGGGATCAATACTGGGGCCTCAACTATTTACAATCTATATCAATGGCTTGGATGAAAAGACTGAATGTGGTAGTTAAATTTGCTAATGACACAAAGAGGACATAAAGAGTCTACAAAGGGATTGAGATAGGTTAAGTGAGTGGGCAAAAATTTGGCAGATGGAGTATAATGTGGGAAAATGTGAACTTGTCCACTTTGGCAGGAAGAATAAAAAAGCATTATATTATTTGAATGCAGAGAGATTGCAGAACTCTACGGTACAGAGAGATCTGGATGTCCTGGTACCTGAATCACAAAATGTTAGCATGCAGTGTGATGGAAATCATACCTGATAAATGGAAACATATTAATTTTGTCATATGGGACACTACTTGAACCTTTTTTACTGGACATTGCACATAACTTGTTTAAAAAAACCAACAGAGCTAACCAGTTGAAAACATGGTTGCACATTTGCATTCTGAGAGACAGTTGAATCGAGAGACAATGGGAGTGCTCACTGATTCAATTAACAAGATTGGTCTGGGCAATGGTGATAATCAACATTCTTTGGCTGTGTAACAGCCAGAACTCCACCCCCACCGAGTGTGACTGGAGAGCTTTGAACTTCAATAACCCTCCCTGAAGAGGCTGTTTCAAACAAAGAGATGGTCACATGACTTACCTGCTTGCCAGACTGGGGACTTGTTTGAATTGTGCCACCCAGAAAGGAAACAGACTGCAAGTTGAGAACCAAGGAGGAAGGTTTCCCTCTCGCTGTCTCGCTCTCTCCAGCAAAGTCCCAGGAAAGTCACGGTGGCAGCATAAGCTAAAGGCTGGCTTGGGTCTGCAAATGAAACCCAACCTGAGCCCAACAGAACCACATCCCGACCCTGAGCCCCACCTGGCCCGAGTCCTTTCATTTTTTCCCATGCCGGACCCGACCCGATCCGACCGTCAGTTAACCTATCTTCCGTTTTTCACTTTGTTGCTTATCTGCACAAGCTTAAAAAACTGTAACTAAACCACATTTTAAGTCCAAAAAGTGCATTAACATTGGAGTCACTTACCTTTAGTGGTGTTAGAGCATGTCCAACCCGGCCCGACCCAACCCGAGCCCGAATGCCAGACCCGAAAGTGTGACCTGACCCGACCCGACCTGAACCTGACCCTGACACATGTCGTCGGGTCCCGTCAGGTTCAGGTCAAGTAGCCACACTCTAGCGTAAGCCTAAAAACGACAGAACTTTACAGGCGACCACCAAGAAGACAATTGAAACCTCTCTTCGGCCTTCTGGTACCAGAGAAGCAAGTTTGAAATTGTGCGCTGGGCCCCAGCAAGAACTCCAAGACCTCAACTTCAACCAAGGACCTTACATCAATAACAAAAGACAGTAAATGAATACCATTTATTGCCATCCCTACTTCAAACCCCCTAATTCTTTCTTCCACTCTATATCTACTTGTGTGTGTTTATCTTGTATGTATGCTAATGTGGTTGTGTCACATATTTTAGTAATTTTAACCGAGTTGGAGTGGTAAGGCTAATAAACTTACATCTTTCTTGTTTAAATCTGAGAAAATCTGTCTGATTGGTTCATTTGCAATTACAATTAGAGAGCAGTGAGCAAAGACTCATTGAGATGGTAAGCTAAAATCACTGTGTTTTTAAAAGATAAACCCTGCTACAGCCAAACCAGGAGAGGGACAAGAGGGGAGCCTAAGACCCCTTCCTCACCTAGTCGGAACAGCCGGTACATCAAGTGATTAGGAAGGCAAATGGAATGTTGGAGTTTATTGCAAGGGGAATTGGATATAAAAGTAGGTAAGTCTTGCTACAGTTGTACAGGGACTTAGTTAAACTGCATCTGGAGTACTGTGTACAGTTTTGGTCTGCTTATTTAAGAAAGGATATAATTGCATTAGAAGCAGTTCAGAGAAGGTTCACTCGACAGATGAAGGAATTATCTTAGGAGGAAAGGTTGAGCGAGTAGGGCCTATACTCATTGGCATTTGGAAGAATGAGAGGTGATCATATTGAAACAAGGGTGGCACAGTGGCGCAGTGGTTAGCACCGCAGCCTCACAGCTCCAGTGACCCAGGTTTAGTTCTGGGTACTGCCTGTGTGGAGTTTGCAAGTTCTCCCTGTGACTGTGTGAGTTTCTGCTGGGTGCTCCAGTTTCCTCCCACTGCCAAAGACTTGCAGGTTGATAGGTAAATTGGCCATTGTAAATTGTCCTTAGTGTAGGTAGGAGAATGGTAGGGAATATGGGATTAATGTAGGAGGGGATGTGGTAGGGAATATGGGATTAATGTAGGATCAGTATAAATGGGTGGTTGATGGTCAGCACAGACTTGGTGGGCTGAAGGGCCTGTTTCAGTGCTGTGTCTCTCTATAATCTATATAATATCCTGAGGCGACCTGACAGGGTGAGGATGTTTCCCCTTGTGGGTGAATCTAGAACTAGGGGACACAGTTCAAAAATTAGGGGTCTCACATTTAAGACTGAGATTAGAAGAAATTTTTTCTTTCAGAGTGTTGTTGGTCTGTGGAATTCTCTTCCCAAGAGAGCAGCGGAGGCTGAATTAGATAGATTTTTGATTGACAAGTGGGGGAGTCAAAGGTTATGGGGGGCAGACAGGAAAGTGGAGTTGAGACCACAGTCAGATCAGCCATGGTCTTACCGCATGGCGAAGCAAGCTCAAGGGGTTGAATGGCCTACTGCTGCTCTTAATTCTTGTGTTCTTGTGTTTTTGTGGAAGGCTGTTAACTTTCAGTGGGGCAGACTGCAGATGGCCTTGCAGAACGACCAGCTTTGGGATGTGAGGGCCCCAGCTTCAGCAGCAGCACCTTGGCATAGGTGGTAGCAGTCGAAGCTAGCTGGATGACAGGCAACAAACAGCAAGGGCATTGCAGAGTAGCAATGGTGGGGGTAAGAATGCTATCATCCTGAGAGAAGACAGTAGGATTATGCTTGACATAGCCGAATAGCAGGAAATACGTGGAAGCTGCGAGTTGTGGGTGTGAGCTGGCAGCATTGGTAAGTGTATGAGGGAGAGGTGGACTGAATATCAGGCATGTTTTTTTTTCCTTTTTTTTATTTGTTCATGGGATGTGGGCATCACTGGCTAGGACAACATTTATTGCCCATCCCTTATTGCCCTTGAGAAGGTGGTGGTGAGCCAGCTTCTTGAGCCGCTGCAGTCCATGGGGGGTAGATACCCCCACAGTGCTGTTAAGAAGGGAGTTCCAGGATTTTGACCCTGTGACAATGAAGTAACAGCGATATAGTTTCGAGTCAGAATGGTGTGTGGCTTGGAGGGGAACTTGGATGGTGTTCCCATGCATCGACTGCCCTTGTCCTTCTAGGTGGTAGAGGTCGCGGGTTTGGAAGGTGCTGTCTGAGGAGCCTTAGAATAGAATAGAACATTACAGCGCAGTACAGGCCCTTCGGCCCTCGATGTTGCGCCGACCTGTGAAACCATCTGCAACATCGGTTGTAGATGGTACATACTGCTGCCACTGTGCGTCAGTGGTGGAGGGAGTGAATGTTTGTGGACGGGGTGCCAATCAAGCAGGCTGCTTTGTTCTGAATGGTGTCGAGCTTCTTGGGTCTTGTTGGAGCTGCACCCATCCAGGCTAGTGGAGGGTATTCCTTCACACCCCTGACATCACCTAAACCTATTGCAACACACTCACTAACTTTCTTGCCTCGCTCCCTTGCAGGACAAGGGCAGCAGTAGTGAACTGGTGGGGGACAGGCACGCTTGCATTTCTGGAGCTCTTTGGAGGAGAAAGTACTTTGAATTATTGGGACCACAGTGACTGAAGTCATTTCAATCAGTGTCACCAAGAACATCCAGGATGATGGATGATGGTAGGTTCTTGCCTCATCCACCTTCTCAAATCTTACTTCATCCTCATTTTTCCATCTGTAAGTGGATGAGTCCTCACTACTGATTGCAGTGTGGTGCACTGATCAGTGCGTGAGGTTGGTGGTGTCCTGATTAAGAGATGGCATTTGAAAATGTATTCATTAAGCTTGGCCACCTTTGTGAGGTCATTGAACTTCTTCTGCAGCCAGATCCTTGGGGTCAGACACCTTGAATTGACCTTCATGGCTATCTGTTCCCATTCCCTTCACAACATGTGCCTGAAGGTTCTCCTGGGCCCTCCTTTCTACCTCCTGGACTAAGTCCTCCAGCACCACATCAGAGACCCTGGGAGCCTTCTCTTTGGCCTGCTGATCCATGGGTAGTCTTATTCCTTCTTTGAAAAACTCACACAAACTGTTCTACCTGCTGCTGCTGCTTGACAGCACTCCTCCACCATCCACCACCACCACTCCCCCCTCCCACTTTAAGAGGGAGAGGCTGCCTTTAAAAAGTGCAGGTTGGCTGTACATGGTGCACACCCCACACTCAGCAATGCATTTAGCATTGGGCTGCATGCTACAATCATGGTTATGAGCAGGCAGCATGAGGTTTGTGTGCTGCCTGCATCACCTCACTGGGCGCAGGGTAACCGCACGTTGCAATCCCGAGCCTACTATTTATTAGCCCCTAGAACCGTAGAAAAATTACAGCACAGAAGGAGGCCATTCAGCCCATCGTATCTGTGCCAGACCTAGTTTTTCTCAGTTTACTATGTGCAGGCAAATTGTAAACTTGTCGTTGATGAAACAGGTTTGATTGTTACAATTAACATGCCTAAAAATCCCTCCCCATAATTTAGTAGATTCCACAACTGCTGACGTAAATGACCACTGCTCCATGAGCAGCAAACCTAATCGAAGGTTTGATATGGCTCTCTTGCTTTGAAATAATTTGCAGCAAAATAAATTAATTTGATACCCGGGAGATTAGCAGTTACTTTTAGTGCACTGTTGTTAAGCGATACTTTATACACATTTTCAGCAGTGGCATACATATAATTTCACATGAAGCCTGAGCTGCAAAACAGAATAGTACTTCTACCCTGCCTCCTCAGGAAAACACTTGAACTCTTCACTCATTCACACCTCCTCAGAAAGAGAGTTAACTATTTGGCCTTCACTAACATTGTCTATACATAGATATTCCATTCCTTTAATATAGCAGGTGCACTGCTAAATACTGGGACAAATGCTGTTGAGTAACAAGTACAATAGAAGCATATTTCCATTTTCTATCAGTGGAGGATTTTGATAGTACACAACTAGAGACAAAGTACACAAAAGCAAAATACTGCAGATGCTGGAAATCTGAAACAAAAACAGATAATGCTGAAAATACTCTGCAGGTCAGGCAGCATCCATGGAGAGAGAAATATAGTGACGAAAGGTCACAACGTGAAATTTTAACTGTTTCTCTCTCCACAGATGCTGCCTGACCTGCTGAGTACTTTCAGCACTTTCTGTTTCTGTTGTTAGAGACAAAGCATTTTATATTGAACCCAAATAAAGGATGTACCAGCAACACTATGAAATGTTTTATCACTGGCACAAAAAATTTAGATGCCATCAACCTTGAAGGTGACACATCAGGAGCACAGCATTGGCAGTTAACTGACAAAGAAAAAGACTTATTGGGAGGAATTATTTGCTGTGCCCCACAGCGGGTTTGGAGGCAGGAAGAGCATATAATCAGGCTGGATGGTGGTGTGGGCGGACTCCGCCACCTTCCTGCCTCTGCTGAAATCATGGCCTGTGAATGGCCTTCCCGCCCCATTGCCACTTGAGGCCCCTAACTGGGCAATTAATGCCCATTTAAAGGCCTCATTCCACTGCCGCTGCAATTAGCCAAGTGGCGGGCGGGCCTGTCGCCGCATGAGAGCATGATAAGAAAAACCGTCCAGGTTGCTTGCTTGCTCTATTGGGTGGGGGTCCCTCGTTAAAAGGCACAGTGCCTGAACGAGGGACCTGGCAGCAGGAAGGGGAGGCACCCTGCCCTTGCTGCCGACCCTCCTACACGCCCCACCCCTACAACCTCACCCCACGAGACCCCTCCTGCCCTGACCTACCTGTGTCCTGGGTCTCCGATGGGTGCTGCACTAGCAGTAGTCACCGCCTCCGCAGTTGCGCTGCACAGTTAAAGAGCTGCCGGCTTCTGATTGGCCAGCAGCTTTCAGGGGGTGGGACTTCCATCACTGGGGTCCTTGATCCCGTAGCAGGCCCGCCGTTGTCCAGTTATGCCTAATCGACACTTGATCTGGCGGGCCTCCCACAGTAAGGGCAACACAGGGTTCTTGGCGGTGCTTTTGCCAGAGGTCGTGACCTCCGTCGCCCAGTTAAAATCCCAACCATTGTTCCTTAACTGTGAATGCTGGATTGTTATATTTGGCTATTCTTGTAAAGGGTGAAGAAAGGGCTTCTTTAATCTCTTTTGTATTCTCATTCCTTCCTGACTCTGTCATAATCCCCCATTCCTCCTGTGTAAAAGCAAGACTCTTTACCATTTAGTCAATATTTGATGGCATTATCCTCCAGTATTGTTGCTCCAAATGAAATAGGCTTTTAGTGCCAAGCGATAATAAGTGCTGCAGTGGGTTAAAACCAATCCCTTCGACTTTGGAAGCTATGCTGGAATCTGCTTCAGTATGGTGGGTTTAAATGTGGTTTTCACTTTAAATCAGTAAAATTTTCAGAGAGGAATGCGTCTTGATCCAGGTTACAGTACATGAGTGTACAGCCAAAAAAGGCCTGTAACCTGGTACTAATAGCAGTCTCATTAGGACAAGGAGTAAAGGTGGTTGGTGTGAGAAATGGACACGTCAGACTATTGAAGCAGGTGCACTGTTGAGAATTGAAGTTGATGCTGCTTTTATACTGACGCACCACCAAAAGAACAGGTAAATGTACATTGGTTCAATCATAGTAAGACAATGGTTACCTTCGCTATACAATTAGACAGTGCAAAACCCCAGCAGAAAAGGTAATTTTATAATGTGAAAGTAAACTCTGGCAGGGCAATACACTGCTATTACTGTTTTGATAACAGTATCAAAACTGTTATCTCTTGAACTCTTTTTGACCATTAAAAATTAGCAGGTGTCAATGGCCAAAAGGCATCAATGGAATAATTATGTGTCGAGCTTCTCCTATCGCAGCTTCTCAATAATATGAATGGGTGTTTCTGTGCAGTGTAAAAATGATATAAAACTTAGCTTCCTCTGATATTCCTCATCACGAAGAATATATATCTGGATATACAAAAAATCTCTACTTCACAAATAAGACACTGAGCAACAGGGAATCACACTCCAGACTGACAAATGGTGCAAATAAAATCTTGTCCCAAGTATTGAGATAAATCCAGGAACCTTTTCTCATTCTCTATTTGGATGGTCTATAGCAGCCTGCTAGACAAGATTGAAATGGCAAGACTACAAATTAATTCTGTAGAGTGCTGAGGACAAATGTAATAACAAATTGTAATATCTGTCCTTAGACAGAGTTGGATATTTAGATGTTCTCTCACAAAAAGGAATGATATTTGCGACCAGATGGTCCCTGAGGATTTAATTCTACATGTATGTCTGGAGGGATGCAAGAGGCAGGTAATAATGCTGAGTATTAAATAGGCTTCCATACTTCTAATAATCCTCGTTGAAACAAAATACTAGCTGAAACTATGTTACTTATTTTTAGCATAGTCATTCTCATATCCATTTTACAAAAAGAATAACTGGTAGAGTGTATGGACCTTCCCCTCCCCAGTTGGATCCAGTCTATTACTTCAGCCATTTATTAATTGGGTTTGGAGAACTCTATCCCTATAAAACATTTTCAGCTATCAAAATGTTGTTTGAATTGTACAGATTCGGTCTTCAGAAAATAAAATTATAAACATTTAAGGTTTTATGAACTTACTCTAATGCACAAATGATTTAATAAGTTAATTAAAGCAAGAGATTTAGGCATTCACACATATCTGATAAAGCAGTTTTGCTGCATATTTTAATAAAACTTTATTGTGCTAAATGTTTCTACAACAAAATAATTGCAAATTAAAAGGCAATGCACCGTATAGCTTTGTTTTTCTGCTTCTACTGTCTCTGTTAAATTTATTGCAAGCTGCAGGGAACAACCCAGACAGTGTCATCAATCACACACTTATTGACACATGATGAAACCTGACCAGTGTGGTGATGTTTTAATAAGACGTCCATTAAAGCCCTCAAATAAATTGCAATTTGAAAACAGAACATAATACTGGCAAAGTTTTTCTCATCCATCTTACAACGTGTCATGTAATGTAATTGCATTGTTAATTTATCCAAGAAATTCCTTGGTACACTGTTTTGCTGGTATCAGTTAATTTCCCAGAAGAATATTTTTCTTCTCTCCGGGTAGAGTAATGTTTCTGCTTAGCATGGCATTAGGCAGAGAGCTAATCAAACCTCTGAAGAGTCTGACACATTATCAATGACTCTTCCACTCATTTCTACCCATCCAGCGTCAGACCAATGCAATCACCCTGTTCACCATCATTAGCGACTCTGACAGCAGGATTGCTCATAAGGCCTGCGGATGATATCAATAATATCGACAGAAGAGTTTGGGGCATTTAAGAACAGAAAGTACTGGCACTCAAAAGGACAAAACTTATTTCAAATCACTGCTGAGGATGTGTGGGTAGAGTTTTGACAAGAGCAGCAAAATGCAAGAACCCATAAATCAATAGGGAGGAACTAAAATGTGCTGTGATGTTTTGAACATTGTTAAGCTGATGAGATGATCATTTTTATGAATGATACCTTAGTGATATGCTCAGAAGCTCACATACTGCAAATTTGTAAACACATTCAACTGCTGGTGATCGAGGACAAGTTGTCGGCCTGGAATATTATTTCTACCATATTTCTATAACCCTGCTTATATTTCCCAGCTTAAAGAAACAGCCCTTCAAGAATTTCAAGACACATAAATTGCCAGACTTAGAAGCAAACGTCAAATAGAATGCAGCAGTGTCATCTTTATTTTTGGCAATCACTGCACAGGTAAAAAAATGTAAATATGGATTTTATCACTTCACATTGACACATTCACCATTTTGAGTACCACAGCCTGGGGACGAAAGTCCAGCGGCAGTAAAATTGACGTCATCACGCTCAACACACTGCTGGCACAAATTTCTACTGAATATCATGTTTCAGCCACCATGTCACTTCTGGTTTGCACAGAGGGGAGGGGGAAGGGAAACTAGTGCCAGAAAAAGACTCACAAAATGGCAGATTTATGAATTATTCATGAGGTGTGTAGGGATAGATATATTTGATTTTCACTAGGAAAAAAAGATAGTCATAAAACCCCAAGAATATTATTTCATTATTGTTTATCATATTCAGTAAGACAGAATCTTCCAAAATATAAAACAAAAAGTGCAAAGTGTGATTAAAGCAAAGTTCCTGGTAGAAGAATTATTGTCTTTTACTGACATGGAACACAACAACAAACAGGATTTAAATAACAAGGTCTTTCTCTGCCACAAAAGTTTTTCTCTAACATTAAATCGAGGATTGGCTGGGCTCCAATGTACTGTACCGCACCACTTAAATTTTAAAATTAGAAGTAAAATATCATGGAATATGCAATATTCAACTGTTAATTATATATATTATTTTGGTACATACAACACATGTAAACACACAGATGCGAACACACATATAGGCTAACTTGTTCAGTGTGATTCAAAATGCATGGAGCGTTTTAAGTATTCAATAAATGAACTATTCTGCTGTAAAAGCAAACAGGAAGTTTTTTCCCTTCTGCAAGGAAATAGATCAGTAGGTTATGCTTAAAATATTTCAGAATATAAGAGGTTCAGTGCACTCATTTGTATTGTATAACTGAACTTTGAAGTTCAGAAAGCTGCATAAAATAAAGCCATTGATTGTAGGCTGGTGGCGCTGTATGAAAAGGAATAAATCATCTGATCGTATTTCTGGAATCATAAGACCACAGCAGTTATGGCTCATTTAAAGCTAAATCAGGAAACATTCCTGGTCCTTACCTGTGTGTGACATGGTAGAAAATATCTTCTATTGTATGTGACACTAATGTAGACATATTCATATGGAGTGACCAGGCATTTATTGAAGCTAGGGGCTTATTTCATGTTTAAAATATGGGAAAAGAAACTGAAAAGCTGAGTCAATTACTTCCTGTTTAACGCTGGATGGATTTCATAGTTTAAAGAAAAACAGATTTAAGCCTAAAAGACAAAACATTTGTTTTTTTGGAAATATTGCCCGAAGGAAAGCTCCAGGGCCACTCAAATATGAGAAATTATACATCCTGATTGCTTTTATATAGATATGTGCTTCATATGTGTCGGTTTGGCAGAGGCTGTATGTGGGAAAAGAAACAGCTGAGATGGGATGGAAAGAAAATTGTCATTTCACAAAAGAAATGTCACAAAAGGAGATGTCTGTTCTAGAAATGAGTAAATTGGCCTTGGTTAAGATATTTGGTTTGAACAGACACAACAAAAACCCATTCAATCCAGAGGCTAAATCTAAACTGTAATTAGACAAGTACAAATTTATCATTGCAGCCTGACTGTAACCATAGTTTATGACACACAAATTGTATCAAAAATTGACCTGGGAAAATATAACATTAACAATACTATTGCTTTCCTCACTTGATGGTGATAAGAGCCAATGCTGTTTTGCCTGCCTATATGATGGTGCGCTGCCCCAAATGTCAGATTTTGCTGTCATTTTATTTTTCTCCATAGTGGATTCATAAGAATTAGTGTAAAGTTATTCATTTTTCTCTTCCTACCAACTGCCCTCATTCATTTATCTCTTAAGTACCAAAGAACAAGACTAATCTGTCAAGATCAATTCTTAAAGTAGAGATTTTAATAAAAATTGACTGATACTACCTCTGTTAACATCACTGGATTAACCAGTTATAGAACAGTAATATACTGAAGCCATTCAAAGCCTTCTTTCAAGGTTTTATTGGAGTTAGTGGGGCTAAGCTGTTATCAAAACTGAACCTAAAAATTGTCAGCAGCAATGTATAATAGTGCCCACCCATGTGGGGAATGCAGTATTGAGTTTGGTTTCTGCCTTACATGAAATTGCTGAGGGTGGTTGGATAGGCAACCATTAGCCTTTCTGTGGCAGCTGTTGTTGGTGTGATTGCTGATTCCTCAGACTGATACACCAAACTGGACTTCACCATCGCACGTGATTGGAACAAGACCAGGGCCATGCAGTCCCTCAAACCTGTTCCACCATGCAACTGGATCATGATTGATCTGTACTTCAATTCCATTTACCTGCTTTCACTCCATATCTCTTGGAAATCTTGCCTAATGAAAATCAATCAGTCTCAGTTTTGAAAATTTCAATTGACTCAGCATCCACTGTCTTTAGGAAGATGGGGCGATGGGTAGTTCCAGATTTCCATCATCATTTGTGTGAAAAAGTGCTTCCTAATTTCACTCCTAAATGGCCTAGCTCTGTTTAAGATTATGCCCTTTTCCTCTGGATTCCCCAGAGGAAATACTTACCCTCTATCTATTCTATCAAATCCCTTTATTGTTTTGAACACCTCGATTATATTACCCTTGACCTCCTAAACTCAAAGAAATATAAGCTAAATTATAGCCAACTGTCCTCATAATTTAACCTTTTGAACCTTGGTATAATTCTGATTAAACTGTGTTATAATCCTTCCAAGGCAACTATATCTTTCCTGAAATAAAAACAAGAAATGCTGGAACCACTCAGCAGGTCTGGCAGCATCTGTGGAAAAAGAAGCAGAGTTAACGTTTCGGGTCAGTGACCCTTCATCGGAACAGATGCTGCCAGACCTGTTGAGTGGTTCCAGCATTTCTTGTTTTTATTTCAGATTTCCAGCATCCGCAGTATTTTGTTTTTATATCTTTCCTGAGTTTGAATGTCCACATCTAAATTCAGTACTCCAGATGAAGTCTGACCAAGGCTTTTTACAATTGAAGCATCACTTCCTCACTTATGTATTAAAGCCCCCTTGAGGTAAAGGCCTATTCCATAAGCCTTTTTGATTACTTTTTGTACCTGTGCACTATCATTTTGTGACTGGTGTACATGAATACCTAAATTCCTTTGCTTCTCCACAGCTACTATTCTCTCACAATTAAGAAAATATTACTTCTAATTCTGTACACTCCCATTTTTGCTAATAGTATCTTGTATAGAGCCTTATCAAATGACTTCTTGAAGTTTATAGACACTCTCCTTTCTATTACGTTAGTAACCATCACACAAAATTCATCTATATTAGTTAGACATGGCCGAACCTTCATAAATCCATGCTGACTCACTTTGATCAGCTCATACTTGTCCAAGTGCTTTCTGTTCCAGTAACTTCTCCACAACTGATGTTAAACTGACAGGTCAGCAGCTAGCTGGTCCCCCCACCACCGCTCCCCCACCAGCGAAGACCCCCACCACCCCACCCCACCACCAGCACTTCTCTTCTTCTGCAATTTTCCAATCCAAAGGCACAATTCCTGAATCTAGAAAGTTTTGGGAAATTCTGACTAACTCACCTGCAGTTTTCTCACTTATTCTCTTTTACTGCCTGTATGAAATGGGTGCTGCCTGATTTTGATACCCCACTGTCAGAATCCGAAGGAAGCATCTGTTTCACTGAGTTTCTGCTGACAGATATTTTTCCACAATGAGGGGTTTCTTTCAGTACTTCCTTGACATTTGACTTGGCTGAGGACAGGTAGGAGCTGCTGGAAATGTATGGTAGCACCAAAGGTGTAAGGTATTTTGTCAGCCATTGTATGCACTGGCCTGGGCAATGACAGACACGCATTGCCTGCAGAAGTTGAAGCATAGCAGAGAGATACTACACAACTGGAGCATCTGTTTCAGAAGGATCTGTAAACTACTTGCACATAAGGACCATAATACCAGTGACCATCACTGTGATTACTCTTATGCCTTTAGTTCTTTTTAAGCTACCACAGAAGGCATCCACAGTATCAGTCAATTTTGCTTTCCATAGAGGTTTCCCAAAAGGGGACTGATTCAGGATGTTTGACATATGAATTTCCTTTCCCACTGACCAGTTGAAACAGCATGATAGGACTGCCCAATGCCACCAAACTGCTGGGTTTCCTAAAATGCCACCCAAGTGGCCATCAGTGCTCCAACCATAATGGAATGAAACAGAAATAAATTTGCAGCTGGCCAGTGACCTCCGGCACCATATCATACAGGTCAGTGCTTGTTTCCCAGGGAACATAATTCTTTCATTTTGCACGAATTGTGCCAGGTTTATTGAAGCCAAAGGGACACTGGAAAGATGGCCCTTGCGAGACCAAGTCTTCACCCAAACTAATCGTGCTGGTGGGGCCCCATGAACAGAACTTCAGCATGGATACAATGAAGCCCATGCAGCCATTAGGTTCATTACTGAGAATACAACTCACATCCTGAAGGAGCAGTTTAGATGCATGACAGATTGGAAGGACACTATGGTATAGCACAAGGTCTTAAGGTTATTGCTATCATCTGCATGCTCCATAACTCTGCTATACAAGAGGCCTAATTATGGAGAAGAAGGATACAAATCTGGAAGCAATGCAAGAACAGGAGACAGACAGTGACTACATGAGGCTGTAGTTCCTGAAATACCAGTACAGCCAGGATAAAACAGAAAATGATGGAAATCCTCAGCAGGTCAGGCAGATCTTTGGAGAGAAACAGAATTAACAGGCTGGATTTTGTGCAGGAGGCAGGGCTCCCAGCGCCGGGCTGCAAAGGTGGGGGGATCCCCGCCCCTGCATTTTCTCAGCTCCCCAGATCGATCCTCCAGTCTTTTGGTGTCAAAGTTTAAGGAGGCGGGATCCCCGTCCCTTTAAAGACTTAATAAAGACAGGGATCCCGCCCCCGAGAGCTGCCGGCCAATAACAGGGCCAGTAGCTCAGTAGTATTGGCAGTGCCACCAGGAGCAGTGGTCACTGCCAGTACTGCAGAAGACTTGGACCCAGGCCCAGCGGTGGGACCCTGGAGAAGAGATAGGTGAGGCAGTGTCGCCAGGGCCAATCTGGAAAGCCCCAACGAGGTGGGGTGGGATGTGGGCATTCAATCCAGGGGGAGGTGGGGTCCCAGCGAGTACATTTGTTCCCGGTGGGGGTCCTCCAAGGGCCACAAATTGCCCATGAGGGAGGGATCCCCCCCAAGCCCGCAGGGAGGGTGTCTTCCAAGGCATCCTCCCTGCGTGGCAGAAGCCCCTCCCACAAATGGCAAGATCCCAGCAGTGGTGGGAGGATGCCCTTAAGTGGCCATCAATAGACCACTTAAAGGCCTCAATTGGCCTCTGGGCGGGCAGGCCTATTCAGCCCAAATTCTCCGCACCCCCCAACCCCACGTCGAAACCCGCCATCAGGATGAGAACAAGATCCGGCCAACATTTCAGGTCGATGACCATTCGTCAGAACAGGTAAAAGTTAGAAATGTAATATGTTTTAAGCAAGTATGGAGGCAAGGAAAGAGGGGTGAGTATTTCCAGCATTTTCTGATTTGATTTCAGATTTCCAGCGTCTGCAGTATTTTGCTTTTGTATTACTGCAGCCAAGATATCTGGTGTGCATGGCACTCATAAATTTAGCTAAGTGTTTGAGCTGCAGTTTTAAGTCACCCTTTGATCTGCATGTTGGAAACAAAGTAGCTGCAAAAAACTAACCATCACCTTCACTGTGCTGCTACCTTTTTCTGAATAATCACAAAGAAAATCTCAGTGTAAGTTGAATGCAAACAATTTATTTCCCCACTTTCTCTGATGTGCAATCGATGTCAGTATGTTTTACCATGTGCTTCCTTTAGTGCTGGTGAATTGTATATGATATCTAACCCCTAACCCAGTGATTTCTGAGGCACAGTCTTCTTTAACATGGCCTACCAAGTTTCATCGTTCTTTGAGTGCAAAGTCGGCTTCAGTGCCTTCAAGCTGTCTGTAGTTCCCAGGCCTGGAGGACTAGTAAAAACTGCTCCCTGATTGGTGGATTTTAACCTATCAGGAAACAGCCTTTATCAGTTTTTGGGCCCAGTTATGTCAACAAGCTGAAGCATTCTCTGCCACTGTCTTTGCTGCTTTAGTGTTTATCTAGATGGGTATCTTCATCCACAGGATCCGATTCAATGGCTTCAAAATCTTCAATCATCTCCATTATTGTAAAGGTCCCGAATCTCTCAGCAATAGCAGTTTTTGACTGTGGAAAATTCTGCTGAAAAGCTCTGATTTCATTCAGTATTACTGAAGGAACTGCAACCCAAGGACATTTCCTGATGATAGGAGGAAATCTGTCAATGGCAACAAAGCTGAACTTGAAATTTCAGGTTTCCTTTTTTTTCTTATTTCTTTGCATTATTCATTATAAGTGAAGTTACATTGGCTTAAAGCAGCAAAGAATGACACAATATGGGAAGAGCCACACAATTAGGATAGAAAATGGCAGGAAAAGGTTGGATGGGGGTGGCTTGTACTTTTTGACTATGTGGGTATTGTTTTACTTAAGTTTGGGGTCTGCATTTTTGTCTATAGAGGATTACGTTCTGGTAAAATCATTTGTGGTTTTGGCACATGTAGCCAACATGCTTGATGAAGTTGAAATCCCTATAACCTATAACACCTTGTAAGTGATTTCCATGTGGAAGCAGCCTGGCTGGCTGCTGGATTTCAGTGAGAGCCAGTTGGGATTCTGGTGGCTCATGATCTCCTTCAGTTGTTTCCTGCAAATATCCTGTAACTGATTCAACAATGTCTGCTGCTGCTGCTATTTCTCAATGATTCTGTACATTTTCTGCGTATACTGTCACTTGCAGAGCAATGCTGTATTGACTGGATATGGCTTCACCCTGAGGGCAGTAGTCTATTCTATGTCCATTGATGCTGGAAACTCCTTCTACATGTTTACTAATCTGCATCGGAGCATAACTCTGGGTAGCAATGAGATCAATGAATCTTTCAATGTTTTCTCAGTATAATCTTATTGAAGCTGGTCAAGTCTGCCACTTAAGGTTGAAGCCCAGGTCCTCAATAGAAGCAATCTGAGCACTGATGATAGATACTTTCACTGTGCTTAGGACTTGCCCCTCTGAGGCATCCACTTCATTTTAGACTACAATGTGTTATGACTGAGGCGAGAGGAGTGCACTGTCTTTTCTAGTTCCACATCTCCACAGGTCACAGCATATATTTTAATGTTTACCAAGTTACTAATACGGTCAATCATATACTCTACTCTTTATCCCCGAATAAAATACACCAACCAGGTTTCGTTAATAAACAACAAAATTATCAGTTTATTATTAAACAAGACTTATCCAGTAATGAGGCAAAGCATTAATAGATTGAAATATGGAAGTTCCTTTTTTACCTTAGCCCCTCACACACACACACTCACACACACACGTTTACTGAAAAATAAAGAGATTTTCTCTGCAAAACTCTTTTACAAAAAAAACACACACAAAAAAAAATACTTTAGCCAAATACTTGCTAATTCCTGAAGAAAAAAAAGAGAAGATATGGAAGGATGTCAGTTGTTCCCTTTTGGTCTGACATCTGGGTATACAGAGACAGATCACTGGGATCTTTCCTGGAGCAGTTCCTTCTGGAGATGTTGAAAAGTAGTCTAGTAGGCTTTCCAGGAGAAATGTAGCCTCAGGGGTTTCAGTCATCCCACTCTGGATTCACAGGTTTTTCAAAGAAGTAGAGAAAGATGAGCTGGTGTCTTAGCTCTCAGCAGGCTGACCTCCAACTGCCTTCAAACACAGTCCACAATGCAACTGAACCAAAACAGAAGTAAAATCCCAGACATCAAGCCAGAACCTCCCAACCACTATAAATCTTGACATGTCGCTTCTGCGTAAACATCTCCCACAAGTCACCAACATTTCTGTTGAACTTAAAGCATGTGATATCCAGTAAAGGTTTGTTTTCAAACAAGACCTCTCAGTGACTCTTGTAAAAAAAAATCCATGAGTCTTTTCAGTTTTCCCAAATAAACCAATGTCCATAATTCTAATACATGACTCCTCAAAAATATATTTTTTTAAAAGTACAATGTAACTAATATCTCATCCATGACCATGAAAAACTGGTCAGTGGCTTTCAAGGCTTTCTGGTGTAGAGTCCCATTAAATTCTTGGGTGCCCAAAGTTTTGCTTTTCTCTCATGGCAGAACTACACAGGACAAACTTATCTTGATGGTCATGATAGTCTTACTATATCTGTCTTTTGAGGTCAGCTGTACGCTTCTCCACATCTTTCCAGCTCTGCTGGATTATGTAGCTGAGAATGATAAATAAATACTTCAGGCTAATAGTTATAACTAAGAACGACCAAGATGTACATTAACTTCACAACATGTTTGAGTGTCATAAGAAGAAAGAACTTGCATCTATATGATGCCATTCATGTCCTCAGGATGTCCCAAAGTGCTTTACAATCAAGTAATTATTTTTGAAGTGAAGTCATTGTGGTTCAGTAGGCAAAGTGGGAGTTGGTTAGCACCCAGCAAGATCCCACAAACAATAATTGAATAACCAGATCTGTTTTTCATGTTTTTTTGTCTAAGTGAAGAATAATGGCTAGGACACCAGGAAAACTGCCTGCTGTTTTTTTGAATCACACATAGGATCTTTTACATCCACCAAGATGATGCAGGTATCAGTTTAATGCCTCATTCAAAAGATGGCACCACTACATTTCAAGCAATTTAGCACTCCTTCAGTATGGCACTAAAGTGCCAGCCTATGCTATTTACTGACTTCAACACCAACCTTCTGACTCAGAGGTAAAAATGCAACTAATTAAGCCAAGTTGTCACTGTATAGATTGATGAGGTTAAACCTGCCACGTATGTCAGAACTTATTCCTGATGGCACAATTTTGCAAATCAGCCCAGAAACTTGGCTACTTACTTACCACCCACAATTATTTAGCACCTTAGGAATAAAAGAAATGAATCAGTCTTTAGACTTTAGGCTCTGTCGACTACTTTCTTAGATGCAATGCTTTTGAAGTCATTGAACAGCACCTGTCCCCCTGGGTTGCACCAAGACAACGTTTGAACTCCCACTCACATGATAACCTCAGAACAGTCGCATAACATCCCCAATGCCAACAAATGAGACGTGTGACGCATTCCAGTACTTCAGGTTACCACACCTGGAGTATTGTGCACAGTTTTGGTCTCCTTATCTAAAGAAGGATATACTTGCTTTGGAGGTGGTGCAGCGAAGGTTCACTAGATTAATTCCTGGGATGAGAGGGTTGTTCTACAATGAAAGGTTGAGTTGATTGGGCCTAGACTATCTGGAATTTAGAAAAATGAGAGGTGATCTCAATGAAACATATAAGACTCTGAAGGGGGGTTGGCAGGGTAGATGCTGAGAGGTTGTTCCCCTTAGCTGGAGAGTCCAGAACTGGGGGCATAGTCTCAGGATAAGGAATGGATCATTTAAGACTGAAATGAGGAGGAATTTCTTTATGCAGTGAATCTTTGGAATTCTCTACCCCAGATGCTCTGTCATTGAGTATATTCAAGTTTGAGATTGATAGAGTTTTGGACTCTAGGTGAATCAAGGGATATGGCAATCGGGCAGGAGAGTGGAGTTGAGGTCAAAGATCAGTCATGATCTTACTGAATGGCAGAGCTGTATTGAGGGGCTGTATGACCTACTCCTGCTCCTATTTCTTATGCTCTTATCGGAAATAGTAGCACCATTGGTGGTTACATTAGCAATTCAATAGATGCAACCGCAAGGAGACAACATGAAGCATCCCTCAGACTGGGACAGATTGGCTGTGCAGACAGGCTAACAAAGCTAAGGAAGCTTAGTGACAACTTTACAAAGTGAGTCAAAAAAAGACAGAAATCCATAAATTGCATGCCACCAATATCTGAACGGAAAACCACCTAAGTGAGTTTGAGGGTCCCTTCAGTGAGTGAGTTCTGACCTTCATGGAGCCAAAAGCACATGTGGCCTATCTGCTAACTGGGAAATAGTACAAACAATAGAGGGCCTTGACAGCAGTAGTTACCATGGCAACATCTGCATCATCGTCATCTCTGAAGACCAAGAGAAAAACAAACCCATGCCCTTCCGCCAGAACACACTTTGATCCCTTTAGGTTCTGACAATAATACTCAAACTGACATTAGGCAGCACCCATAGGACACAAGCTCCAATGCCAACTGAACCAGGATGCCCCAGGGATTTTGAATCAACAGCTTTATTTCTAGTCAGAAAATATCAATGCTTCTTGTACAAAATCTGGTTGATTCCTTTAGAGAATTGGCCATTGGCCAAATACCATTTCCTGCATGTTTTGGTCAGCTTTGATTGCCTCTGCCAGAGTTTCCAGGGTGTGGAAAAGCTACAACGGTGACAGATGGCATCCTTCTTGCATGCAGCCATAATCCTGATGGGTTGTGACACGTATCCATTTCTACAACTACTATGGAGTGGTTGCTGTACAGGACGTTTATGAATTTGCAAATGTAAATTTCTGATGAATGTTCACTGGATACACTCCATTTAATTAAAGGCCTTTTCTGCATCAAAGGCAAGTTGGCAGCCAATTGATTATAAATTGTAACCTAGTTCAGACGAAGCACATAATTTCAGAAGGAAAAGTCAAAAAGTTTGTATAATTCTAGCAAATTAAGATGATCACAAAGTAAGTCCACACCAACTTTTATTTTCGCTCTCTCTTCACAATTTCCTGCTCCCTCCACCAAATAACAAGAAAGACATACTCAAATGCATGCTCTCAACCAATATCAGCTTCTACTGACTGTTGGGATGGTTTGACAATTTGCTATGCTCAATATCTATTTTAATGATAGACAAAGCAGCAAAAAGGTAGCAACGATATCAGTGTCCACAACCAGTTGATCTGTTGCAGCTCCATCTATCCAGCCCCTGGAATTTCATTACAGACAGCAACTTTGTAGACACAGCCATACATTCACTGCCTACTTTCTGGGAGAGCAACAAAACTGCATTAGCACAATAATAATAAGCAATAATCCAATTCATTGCCCTCCCATTCACTTATGAACCATTGCAGAGGAAATGCATAAATACATTTGTATGTAACTGAATGTATCAGGTATACTTTCTTAGATCTGTGGTAATGAGTTCCTTACTTGAGAAAATGATAATTCATCAGTTGTATAGAATAGTGGCCAAGCCTGGACACAGCAAAAGGCAGCTTGGGCTTGGACTTGATCCAGTCTAACCTGGTTCAGAATGGTCCAGTTTGCTGCCCCATGTTCAGCACCATTTGAACAACCAGAGTTGTAACAACCACACAAGGGGCTGAATTTTATGGCGACGGACAAAAAAAACGGCAACCTGCCCATGCAGGCCACATGTCCCAGAGCCACTGCAATCTTCCGTGCGGTGACTCATTTAAATAGCCGGGGCGGGCGGCTTCCCCCCACCCCACCGATCACCTGGAGGGAACGGGCTGTCCATCCCTGGCAATGGCGTCAGCTGCCTATGTGCAGGCGCTGACGCCATTTGTAATGGGCTGTCAACCCTATTGGGAAATTTAAATATTTAAAGGTGAAGTGAATAAAAATAAATAAATGCATTTCTTTTGCCCCTCTCCCACCCCCACAATTACAACTAAATTAATTATTTGCCCTTCCCCCCAAAACACTTACCCTTACAATCTGACCTTCCCCCCCACCCCCCAAACTGCACAAACATTCAATTCCAACCCTTCCCACCATCCCCTACACCCATGATGTTAATTTGACCCCGTTTCCCCCCGCCCCCAACCCACCCTGCACTGATAAACCTACCTCCTCCCCACCAGTGTGGTGCCTCCTTTACCCGGAGGGGATCCGAAGGTGCGGGAGTGTCGGCCACTGGGCCAAAGATCACAGTGGGACATCAGGCGGCGATGTGAGTTGCATGAATTCATTCATTTTAATTTATTTAAATTATTCAAATTGGGGTCCCATCGCCAAGCGGCAGGGGGGCCCCAACGAGGCCTCGCCACCGCCAGTAATATCGGGCCGGGGCCTCATGGCATCTGGGTGCATGGCAGCACTCTCCCGTAGGCATCTTCAGGCAATCCCCCACCCCCCCACCACCACCACAGAGCCCAACACCTGTGGGAGAACAAACTCCAGCCCAAGATACAGATTGTGTGAAAGAAGAATAGAGATAATTTGATGGAGCATCGAAAATATTGCTGTCAACACATTTGGTTACCAACTAAATGAAAAACAGCATTTTGGGTACAGCTAGCAGAAATTAAACAGATAACATTAGCTATGTGGGGAGTGTGGAGATTTCCACAAATTGCTGTTTATGGCAAAATCATAAACACACATCAAGAATTTATGATTTCAGCCTAAACAGTTCAAATTATCCCTCTTTGTGTTTGTTCTGTTCATTTAAAATTATTGTTGAAACTGCCATCGCAGAGGCTTTTGCAAAACAACTCCACCAGTAAGTGGCAAAACGGTCAGAAAACAGTTTTTTTTGAAGACAATGAATTAGTATCATTGGCAAACCTCATAGTGACCTTAGTTCATCCTGATATGAATGGGGTTAAACTAAGTTTACAACTTCCTATTATCCACAGAAGTACTGTTCAGAAAGGAAAACACACATTAACCACAACAATGACAGCTGGACAAGACTTGCCAAGGTTGGTATTCAGCTGGAGGTTCAGGACACAGGAGAGCAGCCATCATCTTGCACATTTGACTATTGTGATAGTGAGTGGGGAAAATATGCAGTTGTTTTTGTGAGTGATATGACATGCAGTTAGTCTACAAGGACAACTCCTGTTTTAACTTTTTCCCATTCTGTTTGCAGGTAAGCAAGGGGTCACTGATGTATTTTAATTGAAACAATTCATCTCCGTCACCATAAGGGTAAATTGTCCATTTTTCAATTCTAACCATTGGCTTACATGTAACAGATATAATATTTAGCTCGGAGAATTTCCTTTTTCAAAGTGATATAAAGATGATTCACTTATACTGTGAGGTGTTCAATAAATGCTACCTGTGCCACTGTGTAAATGTGTATGCTCACCAGGTATGAATCCGTGTCTAGGGTATATTATACATATATGGTACCGCTACTTTATTTAAGTACCAGGTGCAGTCAAATGTGCAATGTTCAAAATTAAAGAGCAGTTTTTTTCAAAGTTGCAACATTCTGACAGGTCTATTCTTACAACTACTTAATTAAGCTATGTGACAGATTTGATTCTTTATAACGTATTCCTTTTTATAATTACAACCTGGAGAAAACATTTGTTCATATTTATCGTATGAACATTAAGGCTTGTCGGGATCGTCAAAGCATTTATTTTGAACGTCGTTTAATCCTGATCAATCCAGTTGTGTGCAAAATAGCTTTTTAAACTACCAGTGACTAGCACAAAGTGTGACAACATGAACTTGCATTTATATAGTGCCTTTAACATAGAGAAGCAGCCCAAAATGCTCAACAGAGGGAAAGGTTTAAATGAACAAATGCAAAACCATAGTTGGAGAGCTGAGACAGGCAACTGAAAGTTTGGATGAAAGGATGGGTTTTAAGAAGACTTTTGTGGGTAGACGGTTACCAGCAGAACCTTTACTTTCCGATATTTTCCTCCAATCAACAATAGCACCAAACCAGTTAATATAACAATTGCAGCAAAATCCATGTTGAATAAAAACCCCTCCACCAACATTTTGGCTGTTGTACAATTGAACTGACTCCTGCACAACATATTAATTCATTACTACCTGATCAATTTAATTTCACACAGCAGAAAATAGATATTTCTTTCTCTAAAAGCTCATTTACCAGGCCTGAAGAAGCAAGCAGAGATTTTTTTTTTGTTTAATTATCAATTTCACTTTCCTTTTTTCTGGTGGAAAACAGAGAAACACAAAAAAGAGGAAAAATGGTGGTTTAAGCTTATTTCCCAGTTTTCCACCAGTTTGTACTCCCAACTCTGCCATTGTTACCATTAAAACACAGGAGGAAAGATCCCCTACTAGTTTCCTTTCTGTATTGAGTACAACATTGTTTTAATTTCATACCTCTGTCCCTAGAATGCCAGTGTAGCATTTCAAAAACATAACAGCAATATCTGCCATTTTAGTATCCAAAACCTTCAGATCAGAAAATGTAAATATTGCTGTTACCCCTGTTATATCATCATGAATGAAGATAGCATGCATCGAGCAGTATTACAATTCACGGTATCACTGGAGTGCAACTTCAAGTTGTTACTGAAGAAAGGATTCTCCACAAAATATCTGTTTTCAGGCTGCTCCACATCAGCAAGATTAAAAAACAAAATACCTGAACAAGTAATAACTTAAAGATAATAGTATGTATATATCTCATTTTATACAGCATTTGGGATTGCAGGGTAATTCAGACGAGTACATTTCTCTTTTAATGACAACCTCTCACAAAGTTTTGGACTTTTAAAAATCAGTTTAATTTAAGAATGGAATTTCTTTTGATAAATGAAACTGTAACATCTTTCATAATCAATGCATTTAAAGTTAAATAAACCTTCCTTGTAGGATTAGTTCATTTTCACAAAATTTAAATTGTTAAATCAATGCATCAAGTTATTAAATGGAATTGGATGAAAAGATGAGTAAATTTCACGTGCTCTTTTTCTTTCTTCCCTTCCTATAAGTTTTTTTTTTCTTTGGCCTCCTTATCTCGAGAGACAATGGGTAAGCGCCTGGAGGTGGTCAGTGGTTTGTGGAGCAGCGTCTGGAGTGGCTATAAAGGCCAATTCTAGAGTGACAGGCTCTTCCACAGGTGCTGCAGAAAAATTTGATTGTCGGGGCTGTTACACAGTTGGCTATAAGTTGGACACCCATATTCCTCCCCTTCTCATTTGGGATAGTGAGATGGCTTAGCTGCAGTGTTCCGAGTTTCATTTCCTCCCATGATGCAATGAACTTTTCCCATTGGGAACATCTAAGTGCCAGTGCAGCCTGAGGTTTGAACTTGGGTCTGCCAGGTGAAGTACCCAATCTTTTAAATACTGAGATGCTCCCATCTTCAATCGCTATATAGTGATTTTAAAAATGTATACTATTTCTTGTAAACATTGCATAAAGGAACAGCAATCATTTTTTAAACTAGCACATGCCATAGTTTAGAGAGTTTTACACACAAAATGCTGCTGAAAACTACAATTCAAATAAATAAATGTTTGTCAAGCAACAACCTAATTATTTGAAATATGGCATTAATAAATCAAACAGTGCACAGTAAATAATACCATAAATTTTATGATCTAATTTATGTCCTTCATTAGTATTCTTTGTTTAACATTTTATGTTTATTGATAAATGAAGATACATTTAAATAATTCAAACAAAACATTAGCTGCAAGCAAGGTATTAATAATTGATGGCAGCTGGAAGGTTTTTCACTTTGGGAATAGATAATATTAGCCTAATGTGGATCTGTAGAAATAGAGGAAATGTAATGGATCTGGTTGCTTTAACTGATGATGGTTATTGTGGTCTAAAACCTGCTACAAAGGCAAAAGCAGGATGTATCTGCAACATGCAATAGATTTTGCTAAAGGAAGCTGACAAAGCAGATTGTGGTTTCATACTCCAGATTTACACATAGCAGTGAGGTTCCAATACCCAGGGCAGGATCTCTCAGCACATACTGAGCACTGGGACCAGAGGCAATAACATGACGAGAAAATCAAGATTAAATATTTTACAAATATCATGAAGCCATTCGATTTGGGCCTCTGCTTTAATAAAGAAGCTATTGTTTCATCCTTTTCATTATAGAAAACTTACCTTTTCTAGTGGGCAGGAGCTTTTATTAATAGAACATTCTTGAGAAATACAGCACTTTGAAACTCTGTTATTAAAAGGAAATTAACCCAGTGGATGGACCACAACTCATACACTCTGTCTGGGTGGCTTTAATGATTCTGGTAAACCTGTTTAATACTTTATGACTTAAGCACTGGTGCGTCTGGAGTGAGCAGTTATGCATTTAAATGTGTACAAGATAAAAGTCAGGAGAACAAAAGAAGTCTTTTCTCCTTTAATATGCTTTCCACATTCTGCAATAAACCAAAACACTGCTCTTATGTTTTTGTGAAGAGCTCTATTCTAGTCACTAATTTGATTTACCGTTCTGTTACTCAAAATACATTTGCAGAGATGGTCTTTTTGCAAACGCCATGATGCCAGACAGACCCAGAATGTTACAAAAGGCATAAAAGTAACAGGGTAGTAATGACAATGTCAGCTGAAATACCGCAAAGGTTTATTCCATCTTGGAGACTATTTGTTCAAAACTAAATAAAAGGATTGTGTCAGCAGAACAGTTAAATAATGTTAGGAGAGTGTTGTAACATTACAATATAACTGCTTTGGGATAAGGATCATCTTTCCTAGAGATATAATGCAAAAATACCACCTGAGGGAAGTTACATTCAAAATTCAATGTCACTGCTTCATAATGTATAAAGCACTATAAGGGGAATATAGATTATTTATGGAATTTTCTCAATTGTAATATACAAGTGCAACACTTGTATATTATAGAAACTGAAAAGTAATTTTGTGGTTGAGCATTTCTGTCCATATGGTCTACAGTCTGTGTGAAGAAAAAGTACTGAATATTTACTATGTTAGTACTATCTATATTGCTTTATTTATTGAGATGAGAATTTGATGGCTCAGTTGCAATCTTTCTGAAAACAGTTTTTCCCCTCATCAGTTATCAAGGGAGTGGAAATGACCATTCTGAAAACAGCTTATAGTAAAATCATTATTTATAACCTCTATTAGTGCATGTCTGTAATTCCATAATTTAAACAGGAACTCTAAAAATAACATTTTGCATAACACACCAGTAACTTAACTAGCGCTGCGATAAAAAAATGAAACTTTAGTTGACTATAAATTGCAAATGTTACATCATGTGGATTGGACCATAGAGAAATATTTTTTCTGCTGGGTGTTTAATCTAATCCTCCTACATAACTTAAAGTATTGCAATTGAATTGACTGCAACTCTTGGAAGAAACCATTTTTGTTTCCAGCCTTTAAAGGATTTTAGCACTTGGAGGCTAAAAAGGCAATGAATTGCAGCATTATAATACACATGTATTGTATTGCATTGGAGAAAGGCAGTTCACTCCAAACTCATCTCACTTGAGTAAAATCTACGTAATAATGTGACACCATTAGTTCAAGTGAACCTTGTAACACATGGGAGAGAGAGAGATCCGAGGAGTGATTTGATCAAGGTTTACAAGGTGATGAAAAGAATACTATGTGTTTGTGTAGACAGTTTGTTTCAACTAAATAGGGTAGTGAAGACCAGAGGTCACAATCTCAAACTACACAAGGTCAGAACTAGGTTAGATTTCAGGAGATGGTTCCTTTCCCAGGAAATAGTGGACCTGTGGATCAGGTTGTCGGGTCGTGTGGTGAATGCTGACTTTCTTCAAGCAAGAGCTGGACCTGTGTGGAGATTGCCACTTACAAACGTCTAGTCTGTATGACATTAATTGTGGCCAGTATGATCTCCTGGACTAGTTTTGATTGCCTAAGGAGATCAGAGAGGAAATTTCCAGCATTTTCCCCTGAATTTGTCTGAATTTTTAACTGGTTTTTCACCTCTCCCAGATTACATGGCCATCAGCTGGGATGAGGAGTGTACCTATTGTGATCCACAAGGCATTGCATTTGTCTGGGACAGGCTAGGTGGACTACTGGGTCTTTTCTTGGCATCATTGGCGTGTGTTTGTATGTAGATGTAAATTGAATTCTATGTTAGAATCTAAATTCGTAAATTTTACAATTTAACAGCTCTCCAATGGCTCAGCGAGTTTGCTAGTGAGTAGCTAACGCAGACACCAGGACAGGCCCAGCCTCAGGTTTGTGCTGAGTTTACTGCTGTTAGCTGAAGAAATGACAGGAGCACTACAACTGGTCCAAGTACTCCCCAGTTAGGTAGGCAAAAATTACCAAGTGCACCTACTCCTTGTCACTCAATATTGCCGCCCTAGTTGTCCAGTGTTCCTATCCAGTGACCACTTCATGAAGTGCATGTGTAGATATTGGATACAGAGTAAAACAAAGCTTTGTTGTGATAATCTTTACAAGTAAGTAGCATACTGACACTCAGAGCTGACAGATGAAAAATAGCCATTAGTTGATGGCTTAAAGAGTGACCAAAGCCCCTGGAACTTTATCCCAGCAAAGAATCAGTGCATTTAAGTAAGGATGGAGGGGGCAAAACTAACAGAAAAATACAATTATAAGTTAAAAGTTCTAAAATTTAAATTAATTTACTCATATATCACTCAGTATTTGATACTTGGCTGCAGTGTGCAATTTTTCCATTTGATTTTCAGGGATGAGTTTATGAATGTGATGTCAGGATACAGTACACAAGAAATCGCCTACTTTTCAAAATATTTTTAGTGTTCAAATGGATCTGCGATGCATCTCTGAGATTTGATAACTGAATTTGAGATGGGTCTTCTGTACATGTCAATTTCTTATCTTCTGAACTTGATAGATTCTCATCTCATGTGGGTCTCACTCAGTGTACACAAGGCACACAATTGTTACATTATGGAGACCAGAGGTAAATTAGTAATGAATTACACAGGAGTGATGTGGCAGATTTGTACGACTATGTTCCTATGTTCCTAACAGATGTAGCACTGTCAACAACCACCCATATTGAGAACTTAGGGGTAGAAAGATGGTTATAGAGCATATTGTGAGCCTTGTGTACTTTGCTATGTACAATCTTCCAGTTGTATAGCCTTGTGAACATCTCAGCCTACCTGGACACCACGCCTTGCCTCCACTTTCCCTCATGCTATTTTCAAAACTTTCCCCACCCTGCCCCTGAAATTCAGAGATGGGGAAAATAAATGACATCATCTTGTCATCGCCCTAAAACATGTGTGAAGAATTTTTTTAAAAATCTGAAACAGTGACAATCTGTTTGCATTGTCAGTTGCATTATGTGCCCAGGGTGTCAGGCCCCTACCTACCAAGAATGAGGCACATTGTTTTTTTTCACATGAACATTGATTTTTAACAGTTGCTGGAGCGAGGAAATGACTTGTTGAACAGATCAGCTGTGGCTGGGAAAAAAACTTTTGCATACTAACAGACAGTTGTTATATAGACAAAGGACCATTCCCCTACATATTTAACCCACAATGGATGTTGATCACCAGACAGTGAGGGGGTGGGGAAGCACATTCCAGGGCCTGCTTGGGTGATGCAATCCACAGGGGCCAGGACTGGTTGGACCAGCTGGTCACATGACTAACTGGCTGTTCCAGGGGTTTTTGAACTAGTCACAGAGAGTTTGAGAAAAAAAAGACTGTTTGTTCCTGGATTAAGAAGATCTCTCCTGTCTGCTCCCATCTCTTTCTTGCAAGCCTCTAAATCCACTGAAGACACATGAACCCCAAGAGAGAAAAGTCTCCTACAATGAGCAAGGTTTATGAAGAATACTGGGCCCCAACAAAAAGCTAAATCTACCTACGATCAAGGACTCTACAGTGAGCTCGTAGAACCGTAACAAAAACTCTTCAGATATTGCCTCAAACTTTTCCACTTTATTTCTTCTGCTCTGTTATGTCTCTATCTACATGTGTGTATTGCGTATGCATGCTAGTGTGGGTGTGTCATGTGTCCGTAGGCGTTAACCAAATTAGAATTTAAGTTCAATTTTAATACATTTCAACCTTTCTTCTTTAAACCTAAGAAAACCTGTTTGTGCTGGTTTCTTTACCTTATAATTGGAAAGCGATGAACAAGGATTCACCAATGAGGAGCTAAAAACACGACGTTTTAAACATTAAACCCTGTTACAGTAAGACCAGGTGAAGGCTGAGAGGGACTCCTAGACCCCTTTCTCACCTGGTCGTAATACCTGATAACTTCTTTGCCCGAGATGTCAGAAATTCTTATTTCACTCTTCAAAGATAGGTATGCAAGCAATTTGATTGCAACAACTTTTCGGCAGGGTGTTTTGCATCATTAGTGCATTTTGGCATTTGATAGCCACTATCATTGTACAATTATAATGGTATTTTGATTATTGCATAATGACCTCACAGTAAATACTCAAGTTATTGGGGAAAAAAGCATAATTCCTTGACATCGTATCTCAAGAAGGATGAGATTTGCATTGGAAAAACAAACTTTGGGAAACTAGGCTCATAATAGCTTACAAAGGTGCCCTTGAAGCTGTGATAGTGTGCAATAAAATTAGACATTCTCTCTCATTTGGACAGTCCTCATGTCAAATCACTCAGCTTCCCTTCCAAATGTGCGATAAGGATGCCATCAGTGAAAGCAAAAATGCATGTTGCTTTGAACATCTAGCTGCTGATTGTGGCTATTATATATCTGAATTATGTGTTAGGCTCATTTCATTGCAATAAACTCATAACCTTGCTGTATATAAAAGCCCCTCCCAGGTTGAGGTTGATAGAACAAGTCCTTAAGAATTGAAACTGTTCTGGAATGGTTCTTTTCCCCATAAATCCCAAGGCAAAAGCAGAAACTCATAATCTTAAGGTGTTCAGTTTAACTGGCCAATATATTTTTATCTAACATGAAACTGACATTGTTACTGACTAGCATACACTTTGGCAGAGAAGCTTATAGAAAGGATGCTTAAAGATACTTCATACGTTTTTATAAATTACTCATGCATGGGATCTGGGGATCACTGACAAGGTCAGCATTTATTGCTTATCCTTCATTCCGCTTGATAAGGTTGTGGTGAGCCGCCTTCTTGAACTGTTGCAGTCTCTGTGGTGAAGGTACTCCCAAAGTGCTATAAGGTAGGCAGTTCCAGGATTTTGACCGAGCAATGATGAAGAGACGACAGTATATTTCCAAGTCAAGATAGTGTGCTGGATTTTATAGAAGCCTCAATGTCGAGATCCATGGCAGGGCAGGGGGAGCATGAAGATTGCCCAGGATGAAGCCCGCCACGGACCTCGACGCCCGTACGGCCCGTCCCGATATTGTCGGTGTCAGGGAGGCCTCGTGGTGGCCCCCTGCGCTGCTCGCTGATGGGGCATGGTTTAAATATTTAAATTAATTAACTTACCTGCATTAATGACTTTCCCATCGTCTCCTGAAGTGCCACCGTGATCTTCATCCCAGCAGCTGTTACTGCTGCGCATTCGGATCCTGTCTGGGGAAACAAGGTGCAACACTGGTGGGGAGGGGGGAGGAGGTAAGTTTCTCAGTGCGGGGTGGGGGTGGGGGGAAGATCAGATAGTAAAGGTAAGCGTTTTTGGGGGGAAAGGGCAAATAATCAATGTAATAGTGTCATGGTCCTGTAGTTTTTCTTTTTGGAAAGAATGCAATGTGCCATTAAGGTTGGAAAAGGAGCTGTACTGCTTGAAGAACCAGTAAGCCTCAGGAATTAGAGAAAGTGCATTTTGGCTGCTGTTGGATACAACCATATGGAGAGGGCACCAACCAGCTTCAGAGAATGCATCCTGGTTACCCGGAAACAGCCATTCAGGGACCCAGGACTGGATATACAATGTTGCAATTATCTTTTGAACTGGCTTTTTAGTGAAAGCAGACTGTTCTAGCTGGACACAAAGGACACAGACAGACAGCTGGTGTTAGCACCTGACAGAACAGCTCTCAGCCATTTAAACTGAAGGAAGAGAATTTAGTCTGACCACTCCATCAGTGCCCCCAATTTATATATACAATTCTGATTGTGGTGGGAGAAACGCACTGTTAATTCAAACCCGTCCTTCCCCAGATCGTCTAAGATATCATTTTAAACTTTCCAAATTAAAGAAAGACCTAGCCAAATTGTACCATCTATTAACCCCTGAATGAGGCTAACCAAACCAGGTGCCCTTAAATCAACAAATCAACTGTTTAATTTTAAAAAACTAAATTCTTAAACACTATGAAGATATAAACAATATTTAAAATAGAAAAAATTAGAGTCCTTGCAAATTTACAGTCCAATGTTGCTTGAAATCCTCACAGCCATCTGAAGGGGAAGTAAGGTTCTTCAACAGTAGAACAGTCTGTAGTCTAATTCCAGCAGTAAGTGACGCTTTCCTTATCCAGTGATGAATTTCAACAATTAACAACTTGCAAACACTTTCAATAGAATCAATCTGACTTTAGAGTTTCTGCGGGATAAAGATTGTCACAGTCTAACTTCCCTTCCTTCAGTTTAAATTATCAGAGATATCTGTTTTGGCTTGACTTTTTTAGAATTTTGAGAGATAATAATAAATAAACAGACTAAATTCTCTTCCCTCAGTTTAAATGGCTGAGAGCTCTTCTTTCAGGTGCTAACATCAGCTGTCTGTCTGTGTCCTTTGTGACCAGCTGTTTTCCAAAAAAATGCCAGTTCAAAAGATAATTGCAACATTGTATGTCCGGTCCTGGGTCCCCGAATGTCTGTTGCTGGGAAACCAGGATGCATTCTCTGAGGCTGGTTGGTTCCCTCTCCATATGGTTGTATGCAACGACAACCAAAATGCACCTTCTCTAACTCCTGAGGCTTTCTGGTTCTTAAAGCAGTACAGCTCCTTTTCCAACCTTAAAGGCACACCGCATTCTTCCCGAAAAGAAAAACTACAGGACCATGACAATTGTTATTGGGGGGGGGGGGGGGTGGTGGTAGAGGGGCAAAAGAGAAAGGGTTTTTAAATGCCATTTCACTTTAAATATTTAAATTTACCAGTACAGCTGACAGCCCTTTAAAAAGGGCGTCAGTGCCTGCGCACAGGCAGCTGCACCATTGTCGGGGATGGACAGCCAGCCCCCTCCACAAGATTGGGAGGGGCCGCCCGCCCTGGCTATTTAAATGAGCCGACGCGCTTGGAACTGCAGCGACTCTTTGGCGTGTGGCCCATGCATGTGGGCCGCCTTTTTTTTGCCCACCGCCGATTTTGGCATCAGGCCTACAGAGTTCAGCCCAGTGTGTAGATTCAATGGGAAGTGATGGTGTTCCCAGGTGCCTGCTGCTCTTCTTCTAGAGTAGAGGTCATGGGTTTGGGAGTTGCTGTCTTAGAAGCCTTGGTGAGTTGCTGCAGTGCATCTTATAGATGGCACATACTCCTGCCATTGTGTATTGGTGGTAAAGGGAGTGAATGTTTTAGGTGGCGAATATGGTGCCGATCAAGTTTTCTGCTTTGCCTTGGATGGTGTTGAGCTTCTTGAATGTTGTTGGAGCTGCACCCATCCAGGCAAGTGAATCAGGCAATATTCCACTACGCTCCTGACTTGCAGCCTTGTGGATGGCAGAAATGCTGTCGGGAGACAGGAACTGAGTCACTCAGTGCAGAATACCCAGCCCCTGCTCTTGTAGCCATTGCATTTATGTAGCTGGTCCAGTTAAGTTTCTGGTCAATGCTAGTGCCCAGGATGTTGACAATGGTAATGCCATTAAATGTCTTGGGAGGTGGTTAGACATCTCTTGTTGGAAATGGTCATTGGCTGGTATTTTTATTGTCATGGAACATGGGTGTCACTGGTAAGACCAGCATTTGTTGCCCATCCCTAATTTCCCTTGAGAAGGTGGTGATGAGTCACCTTCTTGCCGCTTTGCCACTTATCAGCCCAAGCCTGAATGTTGTCCAAGTCTTGCTGCTTGTGGGCACGGACTGCTTCAGTATCTGAGGAGTCGCAAATGGTACTGAACACTGCAATCATCGGCAAACATATTCACTTCTGACATTGTGTTGGAGGGAATATCATTGATGAAGCAACGGAAGATGGTCTAGGACACTGCCTCGAGGAACTCCAGCAGTGATGGCTTACGGCTGAGATAATTGGCTTCCAACAACGACAACCATCTTCTTTTGTGGTAGGCATGACTCCAGCGAATGGAGATTTTCTTTGCCCTGCTTCCCATTGACGAATTTTGCTAGAGCTCCTTGGTGCCACACTTGGTCAAATGTTGCCTTGATGTCAAGGGCAAGCATTTTCATTTCAGCTCTGAAATTTAGCTCTTTTATCCATGTTTGGACCAAGGTTGTAATGAGGTCTTGGTGGAACCCAAACTACCAAAACTAAGCATCGGTGTCAAGCTGTTACTGAGTAATTGCTGGTTGATAGCACTGTCAATGACACATTCCATCACTTTAATGCTGATTGAGAGTCGACTGATGGGGTGGCAATTGTCCAGAATGGATTTGTCCTGCATTTTGCAGACATCACATCACAGAATCACAGAACTGTTACAGCACAGAAGGAGGCCATTCGGCCCATCATGTCAGCACCAGCTGTCTGAAAGAGCAATTCACCTCGTGCCTTCTCCCCGTAACCCTGCACATTCTCCTTTTCCGATAACCAGTGAATCAGTGAACCTGCCTGCACCAAACTCTCAAGCATTGCATTCCAGATCTTAACCACTCGTTGCGTGAAAAAGTTTTTCCTTGGCCTGAATTTTAGGCCCCCCACGGGAGTGGGCTGGAGGCTTGGGGGGTGGAGGGGGCATAAAATTGTGTGGGAGGCAGGGAAGTGCCCCTCCCATCACCTTCCCACACCCACTGCAATTTTACAAGTGGCGGGAGAGGTGACAAACGGTCTGCCAATCCCAGGCCAATTGAGGCCCTTAAGTACACCAGTGGCGAACAGGCACTTTGTCAGCCCTGGAGGCTGCCCAGTATTACCAGGCGGCCTCCTTATGGCCCAAGGTGGGGGGACCTCTCCTGATCGGGCACCCTGTGCCCCATGGAGGGACCCCCCCAGCAGCTCCTGCCACCCCCACTGTTGCACCGCCCATTGTCCTCCTGATTGACCCCCCTCGCCAGGGCCTAGCCAATTGTACCCCACGAGGCCCAAAAGCTCATTTACCATTTTCGGCGCACCGTCCATGATCCTCCTGAAGCTGGGTGCAATCCCAGCAATGGCCACCACTCTCGGTGGCGCTGCTGGGACTGAGGAGCTGCCAGCCCCCTGATTGGCTAGCAGCTCCTGGAGGCCGGACCTCCTGCCTCAGAGTGGCAGAAGTCCCGCCTGAGGCCAATTAAACTCTGCCTGGCTCCCAGGACCGGCGGAGGCGGGCTCGCCCCTGACTTTTAAGCCGTTGTTCGAGTCCTCTGCCCCAATGTAAAATTCCAGCCTTCATGTCGCTTGGGCAATTTTTCTCATCGTCAGGTAGATGCCAGTTTTGCAGCTATCCTGGAACAGCTTGGTTAGAAGTGCAGCAGGTTCCGTTGATAGTGTTTTTTCTTGAAATTTGAATAGCCAAGAAAGCATATTTAGACTAAACTGGGAAACTCATGCATCAGCAGGTCTGGCAGCATCTGTGGAAAGAGAAGCAAAGTTAACATTTCAGGACAGTGACCTTTCATCAGAAAAGTCTGATGAAAGGTCACTGACCTGAAACATTAAGTTTGCTTCTCTCTCCACAGATGCTGGCAGACCTGCCGAGTATTTCTAGCACTTTTGGGTTATTTCAGATTTCCAGCATATGCAGTATTTTGCTTTTATTATAACTCATGCATCAATTGTGTGTCTCTACCTTCACTGTAACAACTCAAGTACTTTGGCAAAGTGCCACGTACAAAGAAGCCAAGCCAATTAAAAATAATTCATTATTTGTTACTCACCGTATATAATGCAATGGCATTTAGGAGAGTAAGTAGCTTAAGTTTAGACTCCAGAATACTTCAAGTTTAACAGAGAAAGAAGCCACAAAAGAGATAATGGCCGGAATTATTTGTTGGGCGTGAGGCCCCGCCTACTGACTGAAAAGTCGGTAGCAGCCCACCTCCGCCAGGCCTGGGGAACCACGCTGGGATTTTTCACTCCCCAGGCCCTTAATTGGTCTTGGGCGGGACTTCCATCTCCTTGAGGCAGGAAAAACCGCCTAATGGAGCTGCCGGCCAATCAGTGGGTTGGCAGCTCTTAGTCCCAGCTGTGCCACTGGGAGCAGTGGAACTGAGACTACACCCAGCCATCGGAGGCAAGAGGAAGGATGGCCCCAGAACTCAGGTAAGTTTTTGGGGCCGCGGCGGAGACAATTGGCCGGGCCCCGGCAAGGCAAGGTGGGTCGGTTGGCGGGGGTTGGGGGGGTGGTGTTGGTGGGAGTGTTGTGCGTTGGGGGTGGTTTGGGCTTTGGGGGGCAGCCTTCCTTGGTGCACAGGGTGCCTGATCAGGAGGGACCCCACCAACCCTCAAGAAGGCCAATGGTGCTTAAGAATTGTCTGTAAAGAATTTGAATGACTTGGAGCAATGGAGGTACCTTGGATAGTACTTTGAACCACAAACTCTGTGATCAACTCTCTAACTTTACTAACTGAAAAAGGTCCAGCACCCTGTAAAGGAGGGTCCTGCTTTGTTAGCCTTATCTCTTCCTGGAGAGCAACAACAGATCCTGATAAAATAAAGGTCATGGCACCAAAATTCTTCTATTTTCTACACTTGATGAGGTTATGGCATTGAGTAGATTTCTCTGAACCCTCAGAATAGTTATTCTTTGTATTCTGAATTCAGAAATATAACCAGGAGGATGTTTAACGCTGGCAGAGATCTAACAATGGTTTGACCAGAACAATTCAGCGAGTGGCTCCCATTTCTTCAGCACATGGTTAATACTTCAATTATTGAGCATCTATCACAACCTTTAAACATATTGGGCTGAATTTTATTATGGCGTCATAAATCGTGTCGGCGCGCTTTGAAGTTGGCGGTCTTCAGGAACGGATGTCTTTGGTGAGCCCCCGCAGTATTTCGCACAGGGGCTCGTTTAAATGGAGGGGGCAGAGCGGCCGCTCCCTATGACGTAGAGGGAGCGGCCGCTCCATCCCAGCAACGGCGTCCAGTGCCACCGCGCAGGCGCTGATGCCATTTTTAAAGGGCTTCAAGCATCGCAGTTTAATTTAAAATTTTAAAGGTCCTGCTAGTCGAAAATTGTACATAAAATTTTATTTAAACTTTGAATCCCCTTTCACACCACCCACCCCCTCGCCACTGAGTTCACCATAAACAGAATGAGTCATCCCCTCTGAAAACCACGTTTTAATATGCCGACCTTTCACCCCCATCTTCAGCACCTTTGACCCTCAACCCCTTCCCACCATCCCTACAATCAATTACAAGAGTTCTCCCCTCTTTGCCCTCCCCGCCCTGAAATTTTCACCCCTCTCCCCTCCCCACCAGTGTCATGCCTCGGAACTCCGAACAGAGTTCTAAAGGCATGGGAGTTCCGGTTGGCGACTGGAATATCGGCGTGGGATGACCGTCACGATCAGGTAGGTAATTATTCTTTCATGTTAATCTCATTTGCATATTAAGATGAAGACCCTGCCGCCGAGCGGTCGGGGGGGAGCCACACCAAGGCCTGGCCAGCATTGGTAAAATACGGCAGGGCTTTCTTGGCATTGGAGGTCATGGCGGGCCTCTCCTGGAAGAATTTTCCGGGCCCCATGCCATGACCCCGCGCCAGAGGGCTCATATAATTCAGCCCATTGTGTAAAGCCTACTTTTCTTTTTTCTGTTAGTTTAATAGTGAAAATCCCTGAAGCACCAAGCACCCCTTAATCAACAAATAATTTTTGAAAGATAACTCATTCAGTCTTTAAAACTTGAAAGTGAGTGGGTTAAACAGAAATAATTCCTACATTATGCTCTGGATTTTATTCTGCGCTTTCCAATATAGCTTGGATTTTCTGTCTAGGGTTCTGTTCTACAGGAATGTTTACAGTATTTTGTGCAATTTCATTATTATAAAAGAAAACTAAGACCTGATTTTCAGAAGAGTTGTGATGCTGCAAGGTCACTAGCCAACTTCCAATTCTTTCACAATTCTCCTCTGAAGGTTTTGTGGCTACGAGATATTTCCAGCTTTTGCATAGGCAGATACAGAATTCTTCATGAGCTTGTTTATTTTGGATCCAAGAGTAAGACATACTTTTTCAAAGCACGAGCAAAATTAGATCTTTAAAATTACCGTAAACTGTTAAGATTATTGTTGAGTATTCCCTAGACTGAAGTGTTTACGAGGCTATAACAACAAGAAGATTACACATAGCAATCTACACTGGACTCACAACACGCTCTAAAAGCAGCCCCTCTAATTCCAGCCCCAAGTTCACATTCTGGAGTGCTGTCACCACTGCTATGGTTGTGGTATAAATCTGTGTAATTCATCACTAATTTACCACTGGTCTCTATAATTTAACTGGATTTTTAAAAAAACACTCATGACTTCCAAAGTTTACCTCCTTGCAACCCTTGAATTTATTTGTCTCAGAAATGGCAACTAAGTCTTTGAGATTCAAGAGGTAGAAGCAATCAGACTGACCTGAAAAACTCACCAATACAAATCAGATCCATTTGAAAGCTGACATGACTTTCCATTCAGATATTCTTACTGAACTGTCTGGGACGCCTCAGCCCCTTTGTTGCACTGATTACTAATGTTCTCAACTGTTTTTAAATCACATGTTTAAGGTCATTTCTAATCAACCATTCTTGAATTCTTGCTGAGTTTCGAATTAGACAAATAAATTACAGTCATAAAATGTAAATAGCCTTTAAACGTAAAAGGGCAACAACACTACAGCAACTAAGATTATGTCCTTTTTGTTCAGTATACTTTTAAATGTAGTGTTTCGAAAAAATCATGGAATTGGATCAGGATTAAAGCTAGAAATTTTCAAAATTATTAACATACAAATGGAGGCATCCTATTTTAAATTTACAGTATGTTAAACTTCAAAATACATAGAGTGGATCTTCAAAATGTCGATTTTCTGCTACACCTCAATGAAACAGTCATCGTATTAGCATTTTAAAAAATAAATTCATTTACATTGCTCATTTTAAAACAATTACCTTGTTTATAACAAAAACATAAAAAATTAACCCAGATTACATTAATAAGAGATTTCTTTCAGTAATGTTGCAACATTTGAAAGCTTCCCTTTCTTAAATAACCTCAGTAACTTAGTGTTGAGGGGTTTAAAAAAGCTCTACACACAGTAACCAGCAGATAGTCAAACTAGCTTTAAACAACACTGATAATTACCACAATGTGCACAGAAAAATTGACCTTAGAGGAAAAACAGTTGATGATTGTGTCTTCTGTCCTCAACATCATGAACATTAAAGGAGAGGAATTCCATTACTTCTAGCTTTACTACAAATCCTATCAGCAAAGTTCTGATATTCCCAAAGATTTTGGCTCTGATTCTTTATGCAAAGAAACAATCTGCTTGTGTCTAGGGATCTTTGATGGGCCTTTTCTAGAAGATGAATAAGCGGCTTCTGCCCGACTCTGTAAGAGTAGAATCTGGCATGCAGAGAACAGACATGCACTCCAGTGTCTGATGTGGCAGAGGGGCAAAAAAAGATTCTTTTATCCAATTCATTTCTGAAGTCCGCGGCTGTCAGTTATTTTTCTGTCACCACTCTTATCAGCATGATTATACACATATATTAGCACGAATACAAAAAACTGCAGAGATATGCTTGGAAGAATGGTGCCACCATTAAGGTAGTTTTGTCTGGTCACATAATTATGAAATAGCCTACAAAAAATCATCTTAACAATTGCATGGCTGAAGCATAGAGGCTTACTATCCAATGCCAGAGGCTCCACATTTATAACACACTTTCTTTTATTTCATAATGTCTCTCTGTTTCTGTCCTACACGGAGTGTGAAGTGTGTCAGAGTGTATCAGTAGCGTACTTAAGCCATTATTCTATTTAGAGTGAAAAGAAAGCTGTAGATTTGCTACTGGCAAACAGTCTTCTAGGTCAGAACTCTGACACTGTGAATCACTTTAATTCGACAGCTCTGCATATTCAATTGTCTTTCTCAGGCCTTTAGATTGTACAACTGTCACACAACTTTTGTGATAAAGAATAAAAACCCAAGATTAATCTAATATCAAAGAATTCAATGGAAAATATAGTAAATTAATCAAGTGTTATCAGCAGATTATTATTAACTTATCTTGCAGCAGATTAAGGTTGTAAAATTCAGCTGAATAAGTTCTGAGAGTGGAGAGAAGATAAAGTCTACAATATGTAGAAAGAAAGTAATGCAGAGAACAAAGAAGATAACAGTTGTTATGCCAGAAATGTGCCATTTTCCTCCAATCCTATGCTTTCTCAAATAAAGTAGTGTGGGTTGGAAATTCATAATGTATAGAATTGTGAAGTCTTTGTATATCTCCACACAATTCATACAACAAAATGCTAGCCTTCCTCCTGGTTTTATTTCCTAACAATGTGTTAGTTGATATGAAGCCATCTGAAGTGATAATTCCTGGGTCTACTCATAAGGAACCTTTTTTGTTGTAAATGGCTCATTAATGTTGACAGTATTTAGTTCGATTTTGTTATTTCTGTTAAAACATTTTTTTATATGAGAAATCGTGGTCAAGGACCAAGGACCCCACAGAGCAGAGAAGGATAAGTTTGAAAGCAGTAAAAGATATCTTGAGGTAAATCAGGAAGTGGTGATGAAGTGACACCAACTAGTGGTTTTAAAGGTCAGATGACAGTAGGAGAAGGAAGGTAGTTTCTGGGAAGAAATAAGTTAAAAGACTATGCAAAGAATCTGGATTGCAATGTGGTGAGACTTGAAGAAGGTGAAATCTAGGACAATATTTTTCTTATTTTATATTTGTCAAACATAAAAAAAATGAAAATCCAGCTATTTCGCTGCAATAATAATCAATAAATAACTGCCGCTCTGGATCTTTCAGTATGGTATTCTGGGTTCCCTAAATACATACAACATGTCTTCACAGAATCATCCAATGAGACAGCAGAGAAGGCGGTCATTCGGCCCATCATGCCTGTGCCAGCTCTTTAGTAGAGCTATCCAACTTCCCTGCTCATTCCCCAAAGCCCTTTCCCTTTCAAGTATTTATCCAAATAGGCAACAGATGAATCCAGCTCACCTCACTCAAACATTGTCAGCAGGCCTTAGTGGTAGCATTCTTCCCTCTGACTTAGAAGGACAGTGTCACAAAATTCAATAAGATCTGAAAACAGGCATGAGGATCATGATGCGTGATTAATGTGCACCCTTTGCTTCCAATGCAGGCAACGTGCAAACTTCATGCTGCCTGTTCATTTACATAATTGTAGCATGCAGCCAATGCTGAGCACGCTGTTAGTGGCTGTACGTAGAAACATAGAAAATAGGAGCAGGAGTATGCCATTCGGCCCTTTGGGTCTGCTCCGCCATTCAAAAAAGATCATGGCTGATTGTCTAATTCCCTGTTCCCGCTTTCTCCCCATATCCCTTGATCCCTTTGCCATTAAGAAATATATCTATCTCCTTCTTGAATATATTTAATGATTTGGCCTCCACTGCCTTCTGTGGTAGAAAATTCCATAGATTCACCACCCTCCTCATCTCAGTTCTAAATGGCATACCCCATATCCTGAGACTGTGACCCCTGGTTCTGGACACCTCAGGCATCAGGGACATCCTCCCTGCATCTAGCCTGTCTAGTCCTGTTAGACTTTTATAGGTTTCTGTGAGATCCCCTCTCATTCTTCATATCTGTATCTGAACAGTCACGAATGGTGCTGAACATTGTGCAATCATCAGCGAACATCCCCACTTCTGACCTTATGATTGAAGGAAGGTCATTGATGAAGCAGCTGAAGATGGTTGGGCCTAGGACACTACCCTGAGGAACTCCTGCAGTGATGTCCTGGAGCTCAGATGATTGACCTTCCACAACCACAAACATCTTCCTTTGTGCTAGATATGACTCTCCAGTGGAGAGTTTTCCCCCTGATTCCCATTGTCTCCAGTTTTGCTAGGGCTCCTTGATGCCATACTCGGTCAAATGCTGCCTTGATGTCAAGGGCAGTCACTCTCTCCTCATCTCTTGAGTTCAGCTCTTTTGTCCATGTTTGAACCAAGGCCGTAATGAGGTCAGGTGCTGAGTGGCCCTGGCAGAACCCAAACTGAGCATCACTGAGCAGGTTATTGCTAAACAAGTGCCGCTTGATGACACTGTTGATGACACATTCCATTACTTTACTGATGATTGAGAGTAGGCTGATAGGGCAGTAATTGGCCAGGTTGGACTTGTCCTGCTTTTTTTTTGTGTACAAGACTTACCTGGGCAATTTTCCACATTGCCGGGGTAAGTGCCAGTGTTGTAGCTGTACTGGAACAGCTTGGCTAGGGATGCAGCAAGTTCTGGAGCAGAGGTCTTCAGTACTATTGCCGGAATATTGTCAGGGCCCATAGCTTTTGCAGTATCCAGTTCTTTCAATCGTTTCTTGATTTCGCGCCTCATGGATGCCCCGTTTTGCATTGATAGATCCGTTCGAAATCTATCCCATTTAGCACGGTGGTAGTGCCACACAACATGAAGGAGGGTATCCTCAATGTGAAGGCGGGACTTCGTCTCCACAATGACTGTGCGGTGGTCACTCCTACCAATACTGTCATGGACAGATATCATGTGCAGTGAATCATATTGGCTGAAGACTGGCATCTGTGATGCTGGGGACCTCAGGTGGAGGCCGAGATGGATCATCCATTCGACACTTCTGGCTGAAGATGGATACAAATGGTTCAGTCTTGTCTTTTGCACTGATGTGATGGGCTCCTGCGTCATTGAGGATGGTATAAAAGCAAAATACTGTAGATGCTGGAAATCTGAAATAAAAACAAGAAATGCTGGAAATATTCAGCAGGTCTGGCAGCATCTGTGGAGAGAGAAACAGAGTTAACGTTTCAGGTCAGTGACCCATCTTCAGAACTGACAAATATTAGAAATGTAAAAGATTTTAAGCAAGTAAAGTGGGGGGGTGAGGCAAGAGATAACAAAAGAGAAGGTGTTGATAGGACAAGGTCACAGAGAATAACTGACCAGAAGGTCATGGAACGAAGGCAGACGGTATGTTAATGGTGTGCTGAACGACGAAGCATTAGTGCAGAGAGGGTATGAATAGATTGTAAAGCACAAAGCACTCCAAGCACAAACATTTAAAAAAAATGTTAAAGCAGAAATAGTGGGTAGGCACAGTAGAAACAAACTAAACACACCTAAAATAAAATAACCAAATAAAAAAGAAAAAATTACTAAACATAAAAAGGCAGGGGGGGGAGGGGTGAGGGTGTGACCACCATGCTCAATGTTCAGTCCGGCAGGCTGTAGTGTGCCTAATCAGTAAATGAGGTGCTCTTCCTCGAGCTTGCGTTGCTGTTCACTGAAACACTGCAGCAATCCCAGGACCGAGATGTGAGCATGAGAGCGGGGCGGTGGTGTTGAAATGCCCAGCAACCAGAAGCTTGGGGTCATGCTTTTGGACTGAGTGGAGGTGTTCCGCAAAGCTTCTGGTACTGTCAGTTCTGAAGAAGGGTCACTGACTTGAAATGTTAACTCTGCTTCTCTTTCCACAGATGCTGCCAGACCTGCTGAGTATTTCCAGCATTTCTTGTTTTTATTATCCTTGAGGATGGTGATGTTTGTGGAGCCTCCTCCTACTGTTAGTTGTTTAATTATCCACCACCTTTCATGATTGGATGTGGCAAGACTGCAGACCCTAGATCTGATCTGTTAGTTGTGGGATCGCTTAGCCCTGTCTATTACATGCTGCTTCCGCTGTTTGGCATTCAAGTAGTCCTGTGTTGTAGCTTCACCAGGCTGACACCTCATTTTTAGGTATGCCTGGTGCTGCTCCTGGCATGCCCTCCTGCACTCTTCATTGAACCAAGGTTGGTCCTCTGGCTTGATGGTAATGGTAGAGTGGGGTATATGCTGGGCCATGAGATTACAGATTGTGGTTGAATACAATTCTAACACTGCTGATGGCCCACAGCGCCTCATGAGTGCCCAGTTTTGAGTTGCTAGATCTTTTCGAAATCTGTCCCATTTAGCACGGTGGTAGTGCCACACAAAACGATGGTGGGTATCCTCAACGTGAAGATGGAATTTCGTCTCCACAAGGACTGTGCAGTGGTCACTCCTACCAATACTGTCACGGACAGATGCATCTGCGACAGGTAGATTGATGAGGACGAGGTCAAGAAGGTTTTTCCCTCTTGTTGGTTCCCTTGCCACCTGCCACAGACCCAATCTAGCAGATATGTCCTTTAGGCCAGCCAGCTTGGTCAGTAGTGGTGCTACCGAGCCACTCTTGGTGATGGACATTGAAGTCCCCCACCCAGAGTACATTCTGTGCTCTTGCTACCCTCAGTGCTTCTTCCAAATGGTGTTCAATATGGAGAAGCACTGATTCATCAACCAAGTGGGGGGGGGCAGTAGGTAGTAATCAGCAGGAGGTTTCCTTGCCCATGTTTGACCTGATGCCATGAGACTTCATGGGGTCCGGAGTCAATGTTGAGGACTCCCTGGGCAACTCCCTCCTGACTGTATACCACTGTGCCGCCATCTCTGGTGAGTCTGTCCTGCCGGTGCATCAGGACATATCCAGGAATGGTGATGGTGGTGTCAGGGACATTGTCTGTAACGTATGATTCCGTGAGTATGACTATGTCAGGCTGTTGCTTGACTAATCTGTGGGACAGCTCTTCCAATTCTGGCACAAGCCCCTAGATGTTAATAGGGAGGACTTTGCAGGGTCGAGAGGACTGGGTTTGCCATTGTCATTTCTGGTGCCTAGGTCGATGCTGGGTGGTCCATCCGGTTTCATTCCTTTTATTAGACTTTTAGCGGTTTGATACAACTGAGTGGCTTGCTAGGCCATTTCAGAGGGCAGTTAAGAGCCAACCACATTTCTGTGGGTCTGGAGTCACATGTAGGCCAGACCAGGTAAGGCCAGCACATTTCCTTCCCTAAAGGACATTAGTGATTCAGATGAGTTTTTACAACAATCAACAATGTTTTCATGGTCACCATTAGACTAGCCGTTAATCTATTAATTGAATTCAAATTTCACCATTTGCCGTGGTGGAATTCAAACCCATGTCCCCAGAGCATTAGCCTAGGCCTCTAGATTACTAGTCCACTACGCCACTGTCTCGCCAGGGCATGTTGCCTGAAGCAGGTGCTGGAAGTCATTGTAAAAGTGAGTTTGTCCTGGGAAAGACTCAAGAATTGCACAACAGGGCGAGAGTTAGCTCCAAGATTTTCTGACACTACTCTGGAGGTCGAGCACATGCAAAGGAGGAGAAATTTCATTTATTTGCAGGGGCAGCAGGCTCTCCAGACAAGCCCTCAGAAGGCAGTGGGAGCAGATAGCCATGGCAGACAATGCCAGGAGTCTAGCCCCGAGGACTTCACATGAATGGCCAAGGTCAGTGAATATATCTTCATATGCCATGTCCTACCAATACACCAGTAGCCTCATTCACTGCTTAATGCACCACATCCTCATCACTTACCTACCAACAATGTCAATCTATACTGACCCAAACCTAAAATTCATATTTCTCACCTCACACACTTCACACTGCTAGAAGCTTTACACCCTGCCAGCTATTCAACCCACAGCCACATCACTCAAACACATTGCACCACACTCATTGGCACACTTCCCTCTCTCTATCAGGGTAAGATGGCACATAACCAGAGGCAGCAGGAGCTACCAATGGGGGACAGGCATGGTTGTGTCTCCTAATCCCCATGGAGGAGATAGTGCTCACAATCACTCGAGTGGCCATGACCAAGCTAATGGACCAGCTGCAGGGCTTAAATCATAGAAGATGACTGAATGCTTAACCTAATCCTCCTTCTCGCATCTCACTTCCCCCTCAGCCTACAATCTCTTCTGATTTACAAGTTACAGCTGGTGTAAGCAGCACTTCTTGCTTTCTCACCTCCCCTCACCACAACTCTACCCTTGTGTCTTTCTCCTTTCAGATACCCAAGAACTGCAACCTGGTCAAGCAGTGGTGGAATGACAAGAGATGGAAGAGCAAGAAGACAGCACTGAAGAATAAGCACCATCACTTGCTCTCACACTCACAACCACCAGCTCAGATACTGATACTGCAGTTATTTTAGAGGATAACTTTGAGGTAGGATCTTAGAGGTGAGACACCAGGCATGAGTGATCTGTAGCCAGGGTAGGGGACAAGGGACAGATGCCAGCTCCATGGAGGGTGAGGTCGCAAATGGTTTCTGCTACAGGGGACTCAGATGAGGATTTGGATCAACGGCGTACAGAAGGTGGCTGCTGGGTATGCACAATGAAATGCTTGGTGCATTGACAGTCCTGCCATAAAGCTTGCTCTCACTCTCAAGGAGCATATTGGAGTCTGGCACTAACTTGGCATAGGGCTTTGCACAGAGTTTGGAGCCCATCCTTTCCAGCATGGAAGTGGTTTTCTCATGCAAGTCCAGCTTGGTGCCATGCAGGCTCAGATTGCTGCCATCATAACTGTGGATACTGGTGTGTAAAGGGGCTTTCAGGGTATCACAGCAGTCCAGCAACCTGTGCTCCAGCACATTGTGAGGATTGCTGTGGCACTGCCCGAGGGGAGTGACAGTGGCTCTGTGGAGCACAAACCTTCAGTCATCTCTCAGAATTACAGCATTCATCATCCCACCACTGCCACTCCACCAGTACCCTTACGTTTGCCCGTCAGCCAGCCAGCCCAGATTGCTGCCACCCATGCGGAGATGGTACGGTCCGAAGCCAGGCCTTCTAGGCCCAGAGCTATTTGGGGTCATCCCCCAAGGCCATTTGCAGTTTATTTCACTGAAAGTCAGCAGTCTTCCACCAGCCATGCTGCAACCACTGGGCTGCATTGCATAGGAGCACTAGGACAGGCAAAGGGTCGCAGAATAGTGGTAACTAAGGGTGATTAGTTAACTATTGTATGCAATATGACAATGTTGGATTTGTAAATTTGGTTCAGAATGTTTGTTCTATGAAAGCTTTTATTTTTGCATTGTGGCCAAGGGGACGCAGTGATGGTCAGTGACTGATGAAAGCTGAGGTGTGAGACTGTTGGTGAATGGAGAATTAGGGTTGCATTCATTGGAACCATAGTTGGATGAGTTGATCGTAGACAAGCCAGCCAGAACGTCTGTGTTGGTTGCCTCCTCCATTCCTCCTCTCCCTCAGCTGGTCACTGTGTAGCTGGTGACAAAGGTTGTGCCTTCATGATGGTGAGATTGTGCAGCATGCAGCAGACCACTATGAATCTTCACAAGTGCTCTGTCAAGTACTGCAGGGCTGCTGCAGAGCAGCCCAGGCAGCACAAGCATTGCTTAAGCACCCCAATGGTCCGCTCAATCTTGTTTCGTGAGGCAGCTTGGCCTTCTTTTTATGTATGCTACCCACTGTGCATGGATTGCACAGCAGAGTCATGAGCCATGTGGTCAGCAGATAGCCCTTGTCACTCAGTAGCCAAGCTTGAGCTTGTCATGGTGGTTCAAAGGCAGGTCGTATAATGGACTGCTGCAGAATGAAGGCAACATGACAGCTGCCGGGACTGGGCATTGACCTGCATGATATGCTGTGTCTGGTTGCACACCAACCGGACATTGAGGGGGTGGAATCCTTTTCAGTTGCAGTACATCTTAGAGTTGACATGCAGCTCCCCCAAAATGACGTGCATGCAGTCAATGGCACTCTGCATCATGGGGAAGCCTGCAATTCTTGCAAAGCCATGTGCTCAATCCGCCTGCTTTTCTCTGGAAAGAGAGAATTAAATGTATTCAGGTCTGTTGGAATACAGAGACTCAGCGATCTGCCTTGTGCATCAGTGAATGGCAAATTGGGAGAAATTGCAAATATTGCCTGCTCCAACCTGGAAAGAGCTAGGCACATAAATGTTCACGGTCACGGTCACCTTCACAGGCACTGGCAATACCATCACTGCCCTACTGTGAGGCTGCAGTTATGGCTGCAGCAGTTAACAGATTTCACTGAGGATTCCTTCAGTGAAGCAGAGTCATCTCATACTATTCCTCTCTGTGGCTCAGGTAAGAGAATTGATGCCTGAACATCCTGGTTGGATATGGACTCTGGCTGAGAGCCCTTCTGCTCCTCCCTCTTACAGCAGCTTGTCCTGATCTGTGTCACCTCTGTTCATTCTCCCTGTCATGCTGTAGGCTAAGGGAAATGCACCCATGCCTAGGAACAAATGGTTTGTGCAGAATTTTCAAGTCAGCACCAAGACCTTCAGCACGTGTCACATCACTACCTGTAGACTTCAGCAAACTGAAACAACTCTGGAAATTACCAAGTACTTCTACAATTGCAGCAATAGCCATTAGAAATCAAAGTAGTTGGTGATCCCTTTAGATAGCTCTCATGGTGGGGGTGGAGGGGTCCTTCCTGCTTCTGAACATGTGTTCAGCTGCGCTAGGTTAAGAGAGGGCATTAGCTGGAGCATTAGCTGGAACTTTAAGCTCCAAAATGGCAGGCATTACACACTGAATAGCATCACAGTCTGTCTACTCTGCATACTTCCAGTGGACACTCTGTGCATGCACACTAATGCTATCACCAAAATGGCATCTGGCATGGCCAGCACCAGATGTGTGCGTACATGTCACTGATGCCATTTTGGAGGCAAAATGGCACCTTTAGTGCTCAAAAAAACTGGCGCTCCGCATTCAAATTTTGCGGCCCAGTTCTTCAAGTACCACTCCAAACCTGAATTTATTAACCTGAACATATTAATCTCTGCTGACATGCATAGGTCATAGTATTGAGGAAATACTGCCTGTTAATTGAAAAATTAAACCAAGGATCTGTCTGAGTATTAGGTGGGTGTAAAAGTTATCATGGGATACTTGCAAGATGTCATGGACAGAATTCCTCCCCCAATCAACACTACCAGTAACGAATTAGTTTGTCATTTATCTCATCACTGCTTATGTGACCTTGATGTCTGCAAATTAGCTGCTGCATTGGTCTATAAAACAACAGTGACTACACATTTAAAGTAATTCATGGGCTGGGAAGCACTTTGTGACATTGTAAGAATGTGAAAGATGCTATAGGGCTGATCTTAACACAATAGAAAGGAGAATCAGACAGAGTATTGCTATGACCAGGTGAGAAAGGTGTCTAGGGATCTTTTACTGTCTTCATCTGGTCTTATTGTAACAGGGTTTAATTTTAAACACACTGTGTTTTGAGCTCCCCCTTTGTGAATCCTTGTTCACAGCTTTCCAATTATAAGGCAAACCAGGTTTTCTTTAGGTTTAAAGAAGAAAAGTGAAATTTATTAAACCTTAAACTTAAACTCTAATATGGTTAACGTCTATGGACATACGATGCGCCCACGCTAGCATGCACACACGATACACATATGCAAATAGGGACAGAAAAGAGCAGTAGAAAAATAAAATGGAGAGGTTTGAGGCAATCTCTAAAGGGGGTTTCTTGTTACTGTTTCTGTGTTTTGATCTCACTGTAGAGTCCTTGATTGTAGGGGGCCAGTATTCTCCTTAAATCTTGTTCACTGTAGGAGACTTTTCTCTTTTGGTGTTCATATGTCTTCAATGGTTCCCGAAGATGGTGAGAGTGAGATGAGAGCAGACAGAAGAGAGGTGTTCTTATCCAAGAGCTAACAGCCTTCTGATTTCAAATTCCTTTTGGAAGTTCAAATTCAAAAACTCCAAAAGTCAGCCATCCATGTGACCAAACCAGTCTGACCACATCTGTTTGCGTATTTGGCCATTTTAGCAGTTAACCTGGAATGCTAGCCTTTCCACCTTTAACGTCTGGTGATCAAAAGTTAATTGTGGATTACATTGGAGCAGGAAACAGCTCCTTTGTTCTTTGTCTGTGGATATGCTATGTCTCTCTCCAGCCAAAGTCTCCAATTGCTTTTTTAAAGCAAGTTCTTGCTTCACCAACAACTCTTTACAATCAATGTTCATGTGGCGAAATTAATTTTCGTCATTCTTGGAAGGTGGGGGGCTTGTCTGACAGTATATAATGGTCGGCTGAGCTGCTACTACCCACTTTTGCCACCGTCAAGAGTAAAAGTCACCCCTTATCTTTCTTTAAAATATGAGGCTTCCACCATTAATAGTACTTGAAAAATTAGCAAAACAAAAGATTCTTGCAGTCACTTAATTTGCTAGCTGTTGTGATTTTGAGTGAGAGAGGGCTGAGAGCTGTTGTAAGCATAAAATGAAGTTAATAAGATGAATACAGAAATTTGCTGGGCTATGTGGAAAGAACAAGGGAGTGGGACTAATTGATAGCTCTTTCAAGAGGTGACAAAGACACTGTAGGTTGAATGGCCTCCTTCTGTGCAGATTGATTCTATGATTGTATAAACTTTGCTTCTGGTAAGCATGCCCCTCCAGCTAAATATATGTCCCCAAAAGCAACATTTAAGAAACTGCCACCATCATTTTGTTCTGGACCAATCACAAACAGAGAAAAGCAGGAAAATGTTGATCTTTAATTAGTTTGGGTTAGGCAGTACTCTGATGTGGAACATGTCGAATTATTTACTCCTTCATCATGTCATCACCTCCCAGATCCATGCTCACCTCTCCCACAACTTCCCATCTGATTTCTTCAAATCAGTTTTCTGCTCCTCCCGTAACATCGAAATGACCCTAAGCAAAGTCACAAATAGCATTCTCTGTCACTGTAGCCAAAGTGCATTATCTTTCCTCATCAACCTCACTGTTGCCTTTGACATGGTTGACCACACCATCCTCTTCTAATGCCTCCTCAGCTGTCCAGCTTGTGGGATTTTCCTTGCACGAACCCACACTTACTAATCTGACCATGGCCAGAGGATCTCTACCAAGGCCATCACAAAGACCATCTACGTTGCAGCTGTAACATTGCCTGCCTTCAGCTCTGCCTTAGCCCATCTTCTGCTAAAACCTTCATCCTTGCCTTTGTCACTTCCAGACTTGACTATTCTAAAGCTCCCTTGTTATGAGTGGGGTACTGCAATGATCAATGCTTTGGCCACAGCTATTCAAAATCTATAGAAATGATTTGGATGTGGCGACCAATTGTAATATTTCCAAATTTGCTGATGACACAAAACTAGGTGGGAAAGTAAGTTGTGAGGAAGCTGCAAGGAGGCTTCAAGTGGACTTGGACAGGCTAAGTGAATGGGCAAGAACATGGAAAATGGAATATAATGTGAATAAGCGTGAAGTTATCCCCTTTGAAAGGCACAATTCAACATGGTGGCTCCTCCTCAGAGACCTTTCCTATCCTGAGTGGCGTGAAACAGGGCTGTGTTCTCGCACCCACACTTTTTGGGATTTTCTTCTCCCTGCTGCTTTCACATGCGTTCAAGTCCTCTGAAGAAGTAATTTTCCTCCACACAAGATCAGGGGGCAGGTTGTTCAACCTTGCCCGTCTAAGAGCGAAATCCAAAGTACGGAAAGTCCTCATCAGGGAACTCCTCTTTGCTGACGATGCTGCTTTAACATCTCACACTGAAGAGTGCCTGCAGAGTCTCATCGACAGGTTTGCGGCTGCCTGCAATGAATTTGGCCTAACCATCAGCCTCAAGAAAACAAACATCATGGGGCAGGATGTCAGAAATGCTCCATCCATCAATATTGGCGACCACGCTCTGGAAGTGGTTCAAGAGTTCACCTACCTAGGCTCAACTATCACCAGTAACCTGTCTCTAGATGCAGAAATCAACAAGCGCCTGGGAAAGGCTTCCACTGCTATGTCCAGACTGGCCAAGAGAGTGTGGGAAAATGGCGCACTGACACGGAACACAAAAGTCCGAGTGTATCAGGCCTGTGTCCTCAGTACCTTGCTCTATGGCAGCGAGGCCTGGACAACGTATGTCAGCCAAGAGCGATGTCTCAATTCATTCCATCTTCGCTGCCTCCGGAGAATCCTTGGCATCAGGTGGCAGGACCGTATCTCCAACACAGAAGTCCTCGAGGTGGCCAACATCCCCAGCTTGTACACACTACTGAGTCAGCGGCGCTTGAGATGGCTTGTCCATGTGAGCCGCATGGAAGATGGCAGGATCCCCAAAGACACATTGTACAGCGAGCTCGCCACTGGTATCAGACCCACCATGTCTCCGCTATAAAGACGTCTGCAAACGCGACATGAAATCCTGTGACATTGATCACAAGTCGTGGGAGTCAGTTGCCAGCATTCGCCAGAGCTGGCGGGCAGCCATAAAGACGGGGCTAAAATGTGGCGAGTCGAAGAGACTTAGTAGTTGGCAGGAAAAAAGACAGAGGCGCAAGGGGAGAGCCAACTGTGCAACAGCCCCGACAAACAAATTTCTCTGCAGCACCTGTGGAAAAGCCTGTCACTCGAGAATTGGCCTTTATAGCCACTCCAGGCGCTGCTTCACAAACCACTGACCACCTCCAGGCGCGTATCCATTGTCTCTCGAGATAAGGAGGCCCAAAGAATCCTATCCCCTTTGGTAGAAAAAACAGAAAGACAGACTATTTCTTAAATGGTGAGAGGCTGGGAAGTGTTGGTGTCCAAAGGGACCTGGTGTCCTTATTCATGAGTCACTAAAAGCTAGTATGCAGATGCAGCAATCAATTAGGAAGGTAAATGGTATGTTGGTCTTCATCACAAGGGGATTTAAGTACAGAAGTAAAGAAATCTTGCTGCAATTGTATAGAGCCTTGGTGAGACCGCACCTGGAGTATTGTGTACAAGTTTTGGTCTCCTTACCTAAAGAAGGAGATACTTGCCATAGTGGGAATGCAACGGAGGTTCACCAGACTAATCCCTGGGATGGTGGGATTGTCTTATAAGGAACGTTTGTGGAAACTGGGCCTGTATTCTCTGGAGTTTAGAAGAATGAGAGGTGATCTGATTGAAGTTTACAAAATATTTACAGGGCGTGACAGGATGGATGTCGATAGTGTTTCCCCTGGCTGGTGAGACTAGAACCAGGGGACATACTCTCAGAATAAGGGGCCGGCCATTTAAGACTGAGATGAGGAGACATCTTTTCACTCAGAGGGTGGTGAATCTTTGGAATTCTTTACTCCAGAGGGCTGTGGAAGATCAATCACAGAGCATGTTCAAGACAGAAATCAATAGATTTCTGGAGACAAATGACATAAAGGGATATGGAGAAAGTGTGGGAAAGTGGCGTTGAGGTAGATGAGCAGCCATGATCTAATTGAATGGCGGAGCAGGCTTGATGGGCTGAATGGTCTACTCCTGTTCCTACGTTCCTGATCACCTCCCATCTAGCAGCCTCTGTAAATTTCAGCTCATATTCCAACCCACATGAAGTTCCAATCGTCCATCGACTTTTCTCCCTGGCCCCTGTCCCCCGGTGTCTCAAATTTAAAATTCTCACCTTGTGTTTAAATCTTTCCATGAACACACCCCTCTCTAACTCTATAACCTTCAGGGCTATAGCCACCCACTCAAAATTCTCTGCACTTCTGACTCCAATCTGTCATGCATCCTCCCTGCCTTTACTCTAACATTAGTGGTTGTGCCTTTTCCCACCAAGGCCACTCGCTTTGAGTTTTCCTCCCGAAACCCTTCTGCCTCTCAGTTTCCCTCTCCCCCTTTAAGACCCTCTATACATAAAACCCACTCACTTGGTTACCCCTCCTAATAACTCCTTCTTTGGCTTGGCCTCCATTGTGTTCTATGTGCCTCTAAACTGTTTTGGGTGCTTTTCTACATTAAAGGCATTATATAATTGTAAGCTGTTGTTGTGATTGATTTGGAAATTGTGAATATATGTTTGTAAAGCTGCTTCTAGAATGAATGTAAATTGGAATTGTACTTTTTCCTCGATTTTAATACTAAAACATCATAGGTCAAAAGTTCAGTTAATGATAGATGTTCTACCTATTCAGGTACCAATTTCCATTGAATAGGAATTGATACCTTTGTTGTTGATGCTAACATTTTCTCATGTGTCTCATTAGTTTAATTGCAGCTGTAACTTTAACACCCCATTCTATTTACTTATTACCTTCATGGGTGTTCATGCCAGTCGCATAGGCCAACTGTCACAAAACTGGATCAAACCTTGAGCAGTTCCAGAAATAGCCTAGTGGCCCACATTCTCCAATTATCATTTTAAAAGAAGTATTATGGCCTAGTTTCATAAATTCTCAGAAACTGTGTGAAGGCTTGAAATATAGCAATAAATAATAATAAGTTCACTGGGACGATGGACTACGGAGTGAGTGGGGGTGAGTTTCACACTTTTCTGAGCACTTTGGCAAACGCTGTTCTTTTTAATTTGAACAAAGGATATATTCATTATATCTACAGTGATTTAAAACAGCTTTAGTACCATGTTTTTTAGCCTGGTGCATTGCTTTACAGCACTTCAGAAGTCCTGAATTTAAAGTGACAAGTCAATTCTCCCTCAAATATTTAGCATTTAACAAGGAAAGAGCACCTGCAAGCAATGGCCTTGTTATTTAATTTGTGTATTAGGTTTACTGATGCCGGTCGATCAAGATTTCCGTCTGTATTGCCATGAATTGAAATAAAACCGTCAAAGTAAACAGTCTACCTCAATTTAGCAGATATGGCAATATGGAACAGTCATCAGTACAGGCAGGTCTGGCACACTTACAGCAAGTCTTTGTGGGCAAATATGTATTATTTTAAAACAAATGTATCAACTTGTACAATTGCCCAATGCTGCACAGCGTAACAAACTACATCCCCTTGCCACTATCTTATCAAAATGTTTTTTTAGTTGCCAAAAATGGGAAGTTTTTTGTTGTTCGAAATGATGTTTGAGCTGCCTGGTTGATGCTTTCTTTTGTCCTGTCCTATGAGCTTGCACACTTCAACCCTGTAGAATTTTGTGCATATTTAACTCAAGTAATTTACTGACTGCTTGGAGCAATTTTGTCTTAATAATTCACACGCTGCTTTGCTTTGAAGTATTTCGGTTCGAGGTTCTAAGACTTACTATATAGAATCATCATGCTCAAAGAATAGCTTGCAGTCTCTGAAGGCTGCAAAGAAAAAAAGTAATAATTTGACTCAAAGAAATCTAATTGTGCTTCACGTACCAGCAAAGGCATGGAAATGAATCAGAGCACAATAGATTATTCCCATGCAATTCATTTTTAAGTTTTATGATACGAACATATTTATTTGACGATTAGTTGTTCACTGATAACTGCCGTGTGTTAAGCTACCTTGAAATGAACCGTAGTTGGTCATCCTAACGTCACTCAGGTGTGTACAAGAATATTTGGTTACTTTTCAATGATATTTTCCAATAAACTGCACAGTTGATGCCAGTTTGTAGTCATTGCAATTTTTTAAAGGACAAGGGAAGCACGTCTGTACCATTTGAAATACAAATCTAACATTTCCATTTTATTAACTGAATTATTAGACCAAAGAGAGCTGTATTTAAAGTTCTTTATCTTCAAGCCCTTTAACAGCGAACTGAATTATATAAAGACCTGCAAGCAAATGGTGAGATTGTAATCTAAGCAAGAAGTTCAGATGACATCATAAGCAACAAGAGTGAAACACTACAGCGAACTGTTCAAACCAGAGGAAAAGCAAAATACTGCAGATGCTGGAAGACTGAAATAAAAACAGAAAGTGCTGGAAATACTCAACGTGTCAGGCAGCATCTGTGGAGAGAGAAGCAGAGTTAATGTTTCAGGTCTGTGATTAGGAAAGAATTGGGTTTTAAGCAAGTGCGGGGGGCAGGTGTTTGGTGGGGAAGAGAATAAAAGGGGAGGTGTGTGACAGGACAGAGGGCAGGAGAGATTAAATAACAAAGCTGTCATAGAACAAAGGCAAAGAGAATGTTAATGCTTGTGATGAAAGCCAAAGCATTAGTCCAGAGAGAGTGTTAATGGCAGAGTAATGAGCTGTTGTGTCCAAAAGCACAAACATGAAAAACAGGCACAAGGTTAAAAAATAAAATAAAATAAAAAAATATAAAAAAGGCCAGTCATGCTCTGAAATTGTTGAACTCACTGTTGAGTCTGCAAAGCTGTAGAGTGCCTAATCGAAAGATGAGGTGCTGCTCCTCAAGCTTGCGTGATGTTTACTGGGACACTGCAGCAGGCCAAGAACGGAAATGCAGGCATGAGAGTAGGGGAGTTGAAATGGCAAGCAACCGGAAGCTCAGGGTCATGCTTTCACACTGAGCAGAGGTGTTCCACAAAGTGGTCATCCAATCTACGTTTGGTCTCCCCAATGCAGAGGTGACCGCGTTGTGCCCCACCTTCACCTGCTTAAAACCTAATTCTTTTTTAATCTTTGCAAGTTCTGATGAAAGATCGCAGACCTGAAACGTTAACATTTCTTCTCTCTCCACAGATGCTGCCAGACTTGCTGAGTATTTCCGGCACGTTCTATTGTTAATTCAAAATAGGATCCTTGAATCCGAGAATATCTGCAGGGGGTTCCTTGAGATCTCCAGATTTATGTATTTTTGGAACTTGTTTGCTTAATAATACATTGGGCTAAATTTTGCCAGTCCCCCAACTTCGGGGGTCATGGCAGGGGGGGCCTGGAAAATACCTCCATGGGCCTCAACACCGGGAATGCCCCGCCCAATCTTACTGGCAGTGGCGAGGCCTTGGGGTGGCCCACCCCTCCCCAGGCCTTGGGGTGGCCCACCCCTCCCCTTGGCAAAAAAAAAACTTAATTTAAATATGTTAATAAATTATAATAAATGAATAATTATCTACCTTTCCACGACAACTGTCCCACACCGATATTCCGGCTGGTTGCTGGAGGTCCCAGACCGAGGCGGAACACTGGTGGGGAGGGGGGAGGAGTCAATTTTTCGGGGGGGGCAAAAACGAACGTGATTCGTTGAGGGATGGTGGGAAGGGTTTGAAGATTAAAATAAAGGAAGTTTGGAGGGAAAGGTAGTGATCGAAAATCTACTTTTTTGGCGGGGAGAGAACAAATAATAAACTGATTATTCATTGTGGGGTAGGAGAGGGGATTGGAAGTGTGAATTAAATGTTGTTTTCATTTTTAGGAAAACCTGTCACTTTAAACATTAAAATGAAACAGAAGAGCCAGCAGCCCTTTAAAAACGGCACTGCCACCTGCCCCTCAAGCCTGCTTTACCATTCAATAAAATCATGGCAGAACTTCTACATCTGCTCCACTTTGCCCCAGATCCCATTTCCTTAGTGCCAAAAGTCTATTGATCTCAGTCTTGAATATACTCAACAACTGAGCATCCACAGGCTTTGGAGTAGAGACCAGGACAGTTTTCTGAGCCCAGTAGCTATACAACAGTTTGCAAAAACTATGGGTATGCAGGAACATACCCAAAGACTGGGACTAGTAAAGACACCTGGAGTGGTAAGCAACATACAGTTTTAATGGGTTTAAAGATTGCTTCTATGAACGTGCGTAGCATTAAGTCTACTATGTGATGCATTTCGACCTTGGGGTACCTTGCTAGGGTCAAAGTCCACCTGCCGTTTCTGCAGGAGTTTGGAATACTGCACCTCAGTACCTACAAGCAATGGTCACGATGGTGGTCCCACAGGTTATCGATCTGGTCAGGGGGAAATTATTCCCGTTCCTCTGGCCTGGGTACTCTGCTGCACAGAGGCATCTTCACCATCTCCAAAGTTAAGGAGGTGGCGGGCGATCGCCTCCTCATAGCAAAAATGCTCCACTCCGGTTAATCAACATGTACACCCTGGTTCAATACAATGATCTCCCACTGCTGCTGGCGACGTCCAGGCCAGTCATTCTAGGCAGTGACTTCAACTACATCACTGATGTGGCTTGATGATCCAGCATTGTCAACAGACAAATGGACGCCACATCAGACTCCTGACGGAAACAGTAAAAGATACCAAGCTGCACGATGCCTTCAGCAACTCTGCAGACGAAGCGCAACGTAGATAAACCTAGTCATGTTCAGATGGGTCCGTACGTTCCAGGATTGACTTCCTGTTTGTGTCCTTAGCATTCATGGTCAGATCCACTGACGTCAAGTTCTTCTCTGACCACTGCCTTGTACCAGCGAGCCGTTACTTACAGGACGACCAGAGGATTGGCAGAGGGACATGGAAGCTGAACGTAAAACTGTTGACCCCAGAGAACACTGAGAAACTCAAAAGAGATTACAAAGGTTAGAGAACCATGAAACCCCTCTTTGAGTCCCCGACACACTGGTGGGAAGCAATCAAGGCGAACATCAAGAGGTTCTTCATCCTCAAAGGGGTTAAGAGGTGAGAGCAAGACAAAACAAAATGTCCCAACTCTAGAAAGGCATGCAGAATCTGCTCCTGCTGCAGTTGATGGGGGTCGCAGTCAAGGAGGATTCCCAAGAGGTGAAGAGCCAGCAGGTCTCGCTCTTTGCCGCAGAGGGCTCCAAGATCATCTTCCAGTCCAGAGTCTAGACAGTACAAGTATGATACAAACACTGTGGCACAAATGTTGGTATAATTCAGTCTAATCAGTTTTGGATGAATGTTCTTAGATATTTCAGTCTTTCACTGTCTGTATAATTTAGATGCCATTTTGAGATGAACCTCAATCCCAGCCTCATCAAAATACCACTGTTGCACTACTGTGGTATTTAGATTTTCCACACCATCCTTCTTTAAGGTTTCACAGAATGAGATTGTTAACAGAATTATTGTTAAATTATGGGCACTTTTATGTCTGATGGATTTGCATGCACTCAGAACTGGGTTCAGTTGCTGTATTCTGTATTAACCATGGTTTCTGTATTAACCATTGTCCACTATTGGACTCTGCAGCATTTGCCCATTCAGGCAACTGATCCAAATGTCCAATTAAATGATGCAAAATTGTGGTGGAATACAATTCTGCTGTTGAGGATCCCCATCGTCTGATGGACTAAGTTTTCAGCTACTAGATCTGTTCTGAATCTATCCCATTTAGCACAGTGGTAGTGGCCCATGACACAATGGAGAATGTCCTCATTGTGAAGATGGGATGTTGTCTCCACAAGGGCTGTGAAGTGGTTACTCCTACCAATACTGTCATTGTCAGGTACATTTGTGATTAGTGGATTGACGGGGACGAGGTCAAATAGGTTATTTCCTCATTACCTGAAGGTGCTGGGGATATGGTTCGGAAGGGCCGGGGCGTGCACCAAAACATGGGAGGAGCAAGTAGCCAAGGTACGACAAAAGTTGGGCATGTGGGGGCAGCGATCTCCCTCCATTGTGGGTAAGAACCTGGTCATCGGGTGTGAGGCGCTCACGTTGTTGCTCTACGTGGCGCAGGTCTGGCCCATACCCCACTCCTGCGCCGTGGCAGTCACCTGAGCCATTTTCCGCTTCGGCTGGGGATCTAAAATGGACCGGGTCCGGAGGGACACGATGTTCAAATCTCTGGACAAGGGCGGGAAAAATGTACCCAACGTGGCCCTCATCCTGATGACCACCTTCGTGTGCGGCTGCATCAAGCTGTGTGTAGATCCCCAGTACGCAAACTCCAAGTGTCACTACGTGCTGAGGTTCTACCTGTCCCCGGTGTTGCGAAGGATGGGCCTGGTCACATTGCCGCGGAACGCTCCGTGCAGTTGGGCGGTGCCGTACCACCTATCCTTCGTGGAGCAGTTTCTGCGGGAAAACACCTTTGACCACCGGTCCATCAGGCAGTGGTCTGCACGGAATGTTCTCAAGGCCCTACGGGAAAAGGAAACGGTGGATCCTGTCGGATGGTTCCCCGAGCAGACCGTCAAAGTCATTTGGCGGAATGCCTCATCACCAGAACTTTCAAACAAGCACCAAGACGTAGCTTGGCTGGTGGTGAGAAGGGCCCTCCCCGTCAGATCCTTCATGCACACCCGAAGTCTCGCCCCTTCCGCACAGTGCCCCCGCGTTGGCTGTGGTGGGGAAGAGACGGTCGCCCACCTCCTCCTGGAATGTGCCTTTGCAAAGCAGGTGTGGAAAGAAATGCAGTGATTTTTGTCAAGGTTAATCCCAAGCAGCTCTGTAACATAGGAGTCTGTGCTCTACGGGCTGTTCCCAGGGACGCACACCGAGACAAACATCAACTGCTGCTGGAGGACTATCAATTCGGTGAAAGACGCCCTTTGGTCTGCCCGAAACTTGCTGGTCTTCCAGCGCAAAGAGTTGTCCACCACCGAATGTTGCAGACTGGCACATTCCAAGGTCCAGGACTACGTGCTGAGGGACGCACTAAAGCTTGGGGCAGCCGCAGCAAAGGCTCAATGGGGAAAGACCACAGTGTAAGGTTCCCCCACCAAGCTGGACTGAGGGACTGGATCCATGGGAAACCCCTCGAACTGTATCGTTAATATTCTCAATTGCTTTAAATGTAAAACTGTAATTGACATGACAATTGTGAAACAGAAGGGTTGGGAAGAAACCCATGACCGTATTGAAGGAAACTGATCTCCCTTGCAATGTTTGTATTTTTTGGTGCTGTTTGGAAACTGTTTGGCAATGTAATTTTTACAGATTTTTATGAATAAAGTATATTTTGGAAATAAAAAAAAAAAAATTTCCTCATTTTGGTTCTCTCATCACCTGCCACACGCCCAGTCTGGCAACTATGTCCTTCTGGATTAAGCCAGCCTGGTCAGTAGTAGTAAAGTGTCAGCATTGGCTTAGTCACAGCACTATTGACTCTGAATCAGAAGGTGGTGAGAATTGAGCACATAATTTAGGCTGACACTCCAGTGCAGTACTGAAGGAGTGCTGCACCACAGGAGGCTCCATCTTTCAGATGTTAAACTGGTGGATGTAAAAGATCCATAGCACTATTTGAAAAAGTGAATCCGAGTTATACATGGTGTCCTGGTCAATATTAAACCCACAAGCATAGTCACCAAAAAACAGATTATCTGATCAGTATATATTTGCTGTTTCTGGGAGCTGCACAAATTGGCTGCAGCATTTTCTACATTACAACAGCGATTACACTTCAAAAGAACTTCATTGGTTGTAAAGCACTTTGGGACATACTAAGGTCATGAAATGTGCAATATAAATATAAATTGTTCTGTCATTTCTTTACTGAGACACACTTGGTGATGGGCATCAAAGTTCCCCATCTAGAATACATTCTGTGCACTTGCTACCTTCAGTGTTTCCACCAAGTGGTGTTCAATATGGAGGAGTACTGATTCATCAGCCGAGAGCAGGAGATAATTAGGTAATCAGCAGGATGTTTCCTTGTCCATGTTTGACCTGATGTAATGAGACTTCATGGGGTCCAGGCTCAATGTTGAGGACTCTCAGACCACTCCCATCCAGCAGTATACCAGTGTGCACCTATTGTCAAGTCAATGTATATATTATGTATATGTAATTAATTCACATGTTTAAGGACACCATTAATACACTTATGAACCTTGATGTTTACAGGGAGGCTGTGAGAGAGTGCAGGGTTGTCGGCCAGGAAATATGGAAGTATGGGTTTCCTGGTGGCCCGGCTGAAATTAATGGGAAAACCAGAGTTAAAATTTCTGACTCCATTTCCCAGCTGCAACCAGGCAGATTGAGAGGTCTATCATGTGGGAAGAACTGCAGCACTAGGCTGCAGCCAGGAAGTGGAGAGGAGGGGTTGAGGGAGAAATTGGAGGGGCCATGATTATATTGATGGGGGTTGGGGAAGATATCGGGTGGGGAATGGCAGCAGGGGTAGAGCTAGCATGGAGATTGGGAAGGGGCCAGGTAGATCAGGAAGGGGCCAGGTATACCGGGGAGGTCTGATCCCGGAAGGGAAATAGATAAGGTTAACGGGACAGTGTGGGGGGGAAAGTCTCTTTCTCCTCCTGGCCCACAAGCAGTGCTAGAAAGGTACTTACCTCATGGTTCTGGTTTCTCTTGATCCCTTCATCTGCTGATGTCCTAAGCCCTGGGCATCCCAGTCTACAGATATTAAAAGTAAAACTCTGGTTACTTTTGAGGCAAGCTGCCTCATTAAAATATTTTAAGGATGGGCCTGCCTTTGGAGAACAAGTTAAAAATGGAAGTTGGCACCTTGGGGTCCGGCTTCTGATTTTTGTATTTTTAAACTCCACCATCCCACCTCCACCCACCCCCCCCCCCCCCCCCCCCACCCCCACCGTTAAAATTACTCCCATGGTTTCAGAGTGTCTTAGAGAATTCTGTAGTATAATGCAAGATTTCTAATCCTAGTTGTTAAAGTGCAATGCATCACTTTTTCAGGTCTCACTGCATTACTAAGTATCCAAGCATACTCATTGGAGAACACAGAAATTTAATCTTGTACTCAGCGTAAGTGATCCATTAACAAAATATAATCAGACTACTAGATTATCCTTACCAGACATAAGAAAGGTATAATTATTAAAAATTTTCTTTGATGTTAAGTGACACAGCAGATACTAGGCATCATGTGTAAGATCAAGGATAATTACAAAGCTTGTCAACTATTCAACAGGAAATTCCTAGCACACCAGGCTGAATAATCTTGAAAGTCACTTACAGTTAGAGTTGTGAGATCAGTTAACAGGAGTCAAATCTCTCTTCTGAGCTCCCATTTCTTCCACTTCTACTGGTTGATCACCTTCAGTGACAAGGGATGCAACTGGTTTCTTGCCTGCCACTGATTTCTGTCAGCAGAGGAAATGGGGCTCCAAGATGATGCTTCTTTCCCCACGAACCACCCTACCCCACCACCCCACCACCCCCAAAATGGAAAACAACATGTTGAGTCCACAGCTGTCCACCAGAATATGGAGAGTGACCAGGTCTAGATGTTATATGAGATACTTAAACATGGCCAACCTGAATGAAAGTCTATTGCTTTACTGCTGACCTTCTAGCTTAATCTCTTTATTACAATCTTTTTAAACAATATATTCAAGAATAATACTGCTTCTAAATTGGTTATTAGTTTATATTCAACAGTAGAATCTTGTGAGAACCTCATCTTCATTGTGAATTTAAAAACTAAGATTTTCCTGTTCAATAGTCCAGCATACTTTGTGGTTTCATTATCCGTGAAAGCCTGTTGAATACTCAGCGATCAGGACTTATCTAAATGGATAAGGTCAAATTATCTCAATAACAGCCTAATTCATTGCAAAAAATCATATTTCAGTGATGGTTAAATCCAGATTTTAATTTTATGCCATGTCAAAGTAATCCATCAAATTCTTGACAGTTTGATGTAGAGCAGCCTTTTATTTCTTATCTTCCAGTAAGCGAATTAAAACAGAAACACCTAGTATTTAAGTGCATTTGTTAAGCAGATTGTAATTTGCCCATTGCAGAACTGTTTCTGGATTCAGGATTGAATTAAACACTCATGTTACATAAATTGCATTTCGCCATCTATATTTTTCAAATATAAATTTTAAAATTTGCTGATCAGGTCTCACTAGTGCATTTATTTTCAGTTGATCCATGTAATATAACCTTCACAATTCCCCCATGACATTAAATTCACTTAGATTTGCTGAATGTAGAAAGGGATTCAAGTGAGTGTAGGATGTAAAACTGTACCAGTGCATCCGATAATGCAGCAGAGACACAATATACTCATAAACAGAAGCCTATAATGCACACAATTACATTTTTGTGTGAGTATTCTTGATACAAAATGAGATATCTGTTTTAAATTGATATTATCAAGAGCTTATAGCATACAGATTCTTTGTTTTTCTAAGCAATGTAGAAAAACTGTAATTACAAAAGAAATGTATTAGTGCTCACTAATTAAACTATAAAAACTGGAAACCATATGAAATATTACAAAATTTCTAAATTTGAAAACAATCCACCTTGTAAATATCTTTTAAATTCTTCAAGATTATTTCAAATTGCTGTCCAGGACAAAAATGTTTGCATTAACCTAATATGCTATTGAATTCAATATTAGTGTTAAACTAAGGCAAACGTACTGAAAAAAGCTAAACATCATAATAAAGAAAGAAATAAGCAAGCAAGTAAAAATAAAGTCTGAAAGACAAGCTGGATTGTGCTGCTTATCATGGCTTTGAGGAACCTCAGCCATACTATCAGGGACAGGTCGCAGGAGGACAGGAACTTCCTTGCAGGTAGTGGAAGCAAAAATGGTGGTTGAATAACCAAGACTCGCTCTACTGAACCTCCTGTTATTCCAGATGAAGATCGAAATTGATGGAGGTCTGGTAGCACAGAATGGTTTAAGGTGCAGGGGTTAGCTGGGGACAAAGAGAAGAGAATAGACCTAAAAGAAGGAAAAGAGAAAAGATATTTGGAAATAGAGGCAAAATGACATAAGATACAAACATGAGCAAACAATGCATTACTTGTGAGGAAACTCAAAACATATAAAACATTTATAATTGTTAGATCACACAGATTATGTATTTTTCTTACCAATTTTTTCCACATGAAGTGTCCTTGCTAGTGTAAGGTTGCATGTGCATTTATCAGCCTCTATTACCATGCCCAAATGCTTATTGTTTGTATGTGCGCCTTGACAGGCTATTTTAATAACAGAGAGCTAAGCATCATTTTGTTCTCTCTTGACATGGACACATACATACTTCCAGCAGGGATCACTGCATCAAAATCAGGAATGGGAATCCTCACTTAGCCAGGGCACAGAGGCCAGTTGTCGCAGCTCTATCAGTGTTCTAAGATGAGGTAACTTGGCACAGTCTATCCTAGCTTGTATATCTCAGCTACTCAGTGAATAAACTTGCTGAATTGTCAAAGGACAGGGTGGGTGCACATTTCCAATAAATTTGTAAAAACTACAACTGACTGTTGTGGGGTGGTCAACAATGCATTGCTTGTAAGGAAACTCAAAACATATAAAACATTTAGAATTGTTGCGTATTTTTAAAACACTTTGTTACTTTTTAACCTAAAGGGATAGTTTGTTCCTGAGAATTAAAGTCACAACTTTTCCTTACAAAAACTTCTTGAATCAGTTGTGAGTGCTGCATCACAAAGGAGGTACCAATTGGATGAGAAATCTACCTATTCATAGCTATCACAGTAGCACTCCTATCGTGCTTATTGAAGAAAAACAGAAAGTACTTCAGGTGTCCAAATCAATGTTCCTCCTGCAATCAAGAACAGATTCACTATTTATCTTTGAGTCATTCTTGCTAAATTCCAGAAAGCTTGTTGTGGAAGGATGATGCTGGAGCCTATCTTTACTCAGTTTCACATTTATTGTACAGAGTGTAAAGGATTGCAAACATGTAACTCTTCACTCAAATCCTTCACCAGTCTCTGTAAGTGTCTCCTTATAAGTGCTTAAGTAAGACCCCAATTAACGCCTTGCACCTACAATTGATACACAATTAACAATCCTGTCACATGCCATGCTTGCCTACATCAACTACATGTCAACAGTAACCAATTGTTAGGAAGAAGTTTGAGATGTTTCTGTCATATGAATACAAGTTCTTAATTTATATTATTCACCAAGGGATTATTTTGGTTATGGTGAAGTATGAAGGTTTTATGTTGTGTAATGTGACCCAGCAGAAGATGAACTAATTACAAATTCAATATTTCTATGCTTAATATGATGGTCTTGTTGAGAAATTAGTCAGTTGCGTTTAGCTATATTCCCAACACAATAATATAGGTATGAATAAAACGTACTCTGGTCTGCATTAACTTGCATAATGCATTCATACAATGTTCCTGATGTACCAGCAGAGATTAAGCAGGCTGATGAATGGATTAATATTGCACAGTGTTTGGTTAACATTGTATCCTCTATTAATTTCTTGAAAACCCTGATTTTATGAGTATCAGTTTCAGATTTGAAGTTTGATATTTATACCTATTCCATTATAGTTTTACAATAATCAACTTTAAAGTCCTTGTGAAACATATGGTAGTAGTCCCCATCACCTCACTGCTCCTTACCACCGCTCCCCACAAGCACAGTACTTAACTGCTGTAATAAATACATATTAAGTTATTTTGTTATGCCTGAAATCATATCTGGGACAGTAATACTAGAGAATCCCTTTATGGAATGCAATAGAATTCCAGGATTCCGCCAGTTATACCAAATGTAGATTAGAGGAAAACATTTTTGCATGCAACCAAAGACGCATTATCAATTACAGGTGTTCTGACACTGTGTAGCTGATGTTGAATCAGCTCTGGCAGTTTTTCCTTTTCTCTCAATACCTGCTGTGTTAGACCTAACCCCCTTTCTTGACTTTTCTTTTCCTTGTTTATTTAGGAGTTTTCACCTTCCCACTTAAATTACTTATTGACACATTCTTTAGCTCATTTGACAGACTGTAGATAAAATAGATGTCATGCCTATGGTTGTATTCTGCAATCTTCTGCTTATGTAATGGAGGCTATCTACCCCTGGGCAGACTTTAGTTGCACATTCTACCTTTATACTTCCCATAGTCCTTTCTCCCCTTCATTAGCAAGTACTGAAAAAGTATCAGATATCCTGTGGTACAAAGTAAAGCTGTATGAAAACAGAAAAAAAAAAACCTTGGAGAAAATCATCGAATCACACAAGACAGAAGGAGGCCATTCGGCTCATTGTTCTTGCACTGTCTCTTTGAAAGAGCTATTAAATTAGTGCCACGCCCATGCTCTTTCCCTACAGCCATGCAATTTTTTTCCTTCAAATATTTATTCCAATTCCCTTTTGAAAGTTACTATTCATTGCAGCAACTTATTCGGGAGCAGAGAGTGCGAGCGAGTGATCAGCTGGGAAGGTCAGTTTCAAAGCAAACTTAATTTCCTTTTGTTTTCGGCGGAGACCAGGGGGCTGCTGGGTAAGTAAAACCCTATATATTTGGGCCGTTTAAAATAACTTGCCTTTCATTGCAGCAGCTTATTCGGGAGCAGAGAGTGCGAGCGAGTGATCAGCTGGGAAGGTCAGTTTCAAAGTAAACTTATTTTCTTTTTGTTTTCGGCGGAGCCCAGGGGGCTGCTGGGTAAGTAAAACCCTATATATTTGGGCCGTTTAAAATAACTTGCCTTTCATTGCAGCAGCTTATTCGGGAGCAGAGAGTGTGAGCGAGTGATCAGCTGGGAAGGTCAGTTTCAAAGTAAACTTAATTTCCTTTTGTTTTCGGCGGAGACCAGGGGGCTGCTGGGTAAGTAAAACCCTATATATTTGGGCCGTTTCTGAACCCGAGACACTACACGGGTAGTGGCTCCCACCCGCCCTCCTCCTCTAACCAAAAAAAAAGGACTCGGTGGTGTGTAGATAAGGTAAGGCTTTTTCCATTTCTCTTTTTTTTTTATCGTATGATTGGTAAAAACTTTTCGTTCCTTTTTCATTTAACTAAGTTAAGCTTAAGATTAAAAATGGCAGGAGATCTCAGACCCGTGTCATGCTCCTCTTGCTCAATGTGGGAACTCAGGGACACGGCTGATGTCCCTGACTCCTTCACGTGCAGGAAGTGTGTCCAGCTGCAGCTCTTGTTAGACCGCATGACGGCTCTGGAGCTGCGGATGGACTCACTTTGGAGCATGCGCGATGCTGAGGAGGTCGTGGATAGCACGTTTAGCGAATTGGTCACACCGCAGATTAGGATTGCTGAGGGAGAAAGGGAATGGGTGACCAAAAGGCAGAGAAAGAGCAGGAAGGCAGCGCAGGAGTCCCCTGCAGTCATCTCCCTCCAAAACAAGTATACCATTTTGGATACTGTTGAGGGGATTCGCTCACCAGGGGAAGGCAGCAGTAGCCAGGTTCATGGCACCGTGGCTGGCTCTGCTGTTCGGAAGGGCGGGAAAAAGAGTGGAAGGGCTATAGTCATCGGGGATTCAATTGTAAGGGGAGTAGATAGGCGGTTCTGTGGTCGAAAACGAGACTCCAGAATGGTATGTTGCCTCCCAGGTGCACGGGTCAGGGATGTCTCAGATCGGCTGCAGAACACTCTGAAGGGGGAGGGTGAACAGCCAGTTGTCATTGTGCACCTAGGCACCAATGATATAGGTAAAAAATGGGATGAGGTCCTACAAGCAAAATTTAGGGAGTTAGGAGCCAAGTTAAAAAGTAGGACCTCAGAGGTAGTAATCTCAGGATTGCTACCATTGCCACGTGACAGTCAGAGTAGAAATGAAAGAATAGTCAGGATGAATGCGTGGCTTGAGAGATGGTGCAGGAAGGAGGGGTTCAGATTTTTGCGACATTGGGACCGGTTCTGGGGGAGGTGGGACTATTACAAATTGGACGGTCTACACCTGGGCCGGACTGGAACCAATGTTCTTGGGAGTGCTTTTGCTAACGCTGTTGGGGAGGGTTTAAACTAATGTGGCAGGGAGATGGGAACCAAATGAGGAGGTCAGTGGACAGTAAGGAGGTAGTAACTAAAGCCTGTAAGGAACTAGATAATGAAGTCAGCGTGACTAAGGGGAAGAGTAGGCAGGGAGCAGATGATGAACGCAAAGGGAGTGGTGGTCTGAGGTGCATTTGTTTTAATGCAAGACGTGTAGTCGGTAAGGCAGATGAACTTAGGGCTTGGATTAGTACCTGGGAGTATGATGTTATTGCTATTACTGAGACTTGGTTGAGGGAAGGGCATGATTGGCAACTAAATATCCCAGGATATCGATGCTTCAGGCAGGATAGAGAGGGAGGTAAAAGGGGTGGAGGAGTTGCATTACTAGTCAAAGAGGATATCACAGCTGTGCTGAAGGAGGGCACTATGGAGGACTCGAGCAGTGAGGCAATATGGGCAGAACTCAGAAATAGGAAGGGTGCAGGAACAATGTTGGGGCTGTACTACAGGCCTCCCAACAGCGAGCATGCGATAGAGGTACAAATATGTAAACAGATTATGGAAAGATGTAGGAGCAACAGGGTGGTGGTGATAGGAGATTTTAATTTTCCCAACATTGACAGGGATTCACTTAATGTTAGAGGTCTAGATGGAGCAGAATTTGAAAGGAGCATCCAGGAGGGTTTTCTAGAGCAGTATGTAAATAGTCCAACTCGGGAAGGGGCCATACTGGACCTGGTGTTGGGGAATGAGCCCGGCCAGGTGGTTGAAGTTTCAGTAGGGGACTACTTTGGGAATAGTGATCACAATTCCGTAAGCTTTAAAATACTCATGGACAAAGACGAGAGTGGTCCTAAAGGAAGAGTGCTAAATTGGGGGAAGGCCAACTATACCAAAATTCGGCAGGAGCTGGGGAATGTAGATTGGGAGCAGCTGTTTGAAGGTAAATCCACATGTGATATGTGGGAGGCTTTTAAAGAGAGGTTGATTAGCGTGCAGGAGAGACATGTTCCTGTGAAAATGAGGGATAGAAATGGCAAGATTAGGGAACCATGGATGACAGGTGAAATTGTGAGACTAGCTAAGAGGAAAAAGGAAGCATACATAAGGTCTAGGTGGCTGAAGAAAGACGAAGCTTTGAAAGAATATCGGGAATGTAGGACCAATCTGAAACGAGGAATTAAGAGGGCTAAAAGGGGTCATGAAATATCTTTAGCAAACAGGGTTAAGGAAAATCCCAAAGCCTTTTATTCATTTATAAGGAATAAGAGGGTAACTAGAGAAAGGATTGGCCCACTCAAGGACAAAGGAGGAAAGTTATGCGTGGAGTCAAAGAAAATGGGTGAGATTCTAAACAAGTACTTTGCATCGGTATTCACCGAGGAGAGGGACATGACGGATGTTGAGGTTAGGAACAGATGTTTGATTACTCCAGGTCAAGTCGGCATAAGGATGGAGGAAGTGTTGGGTATTCTAAAAGGCATTAAGGTGGACAAGTCCCCAGGTCCGGATGGGATCTATCCCAGGTTAGTGTGGAAAGCGAGAGAGGAAATAGCTGGGGCCTTAACAGATATCTTTGCAGCATCCTTAAACACGGGTGAGGTCCCGGAGGACTGGAGAATTGCTAATGTTGTCCCCTTGTTTAAGAAGGGTAGCAGGGATAATCCAGGTAATTATAGACCGGTGAGCCTGACGTCAGTGGTAGGGAAGCTGCTGGAGAAGTTACTGAGGGATAGGATCTATTCCCATTTGGAAGAAAATGGGCTTATCAGTGATAGGCAACAAGGTTTTGTGCAGGGACGGTCATGTCTTACCAACTTAATAGAATTCTTTGAGGAAGTGACAAAGTTGATTGATGAGGGAAGGGCTGTAGATGTCAGATACATGGACTTCAGTAAGGCGTTTGATAAGGTTCCCCATGGTAGGCTGATGGAGAAAGTGAAGGCACATGGGGTCCAAGGTGTACTAGCTAGATGGATAAAGAACTGGCTGGGCAACAGGAGACAGAGAGTAGCAGTGGAAGGGAGTTTCTCAAAATGGAGACGTGTGACCAGTGGTGTTCCACAGGGATCCGTGCTGGGACCACTGTTGTTTGTGATATACATAAATGATTTGGAGGAAAGTATAGGTGGTCTGATTAGCAAGTTTGCAGACGACACTAAGATTGGTGGAGTAGCAGATAGTGAAGGGGACTGTCAGAGAATACAGCAGAATATAGATAGACTGGAGAGTTGGGCAGAGAAATGGCAGATGGAGTTCAATCAGGGCAAATGCGAGGTGATGCATTTTGGAAGATCCAATTCAAGAGTGAACTATACAGTAAATGGAAAAGTCCTGGGGAAAATTGATGTACAGAGAGATTTGGGTGTTCAGGTCCATTGTTCCCTGAAGGTGGCAATGCAGGTCAATCGAGTGGTCAAGAAGGCATATGGCATGCTTTCCTTCATCGGACGGGGTATTGAGTACAAGAGTTGGCAGGTCATGTTACAGTTGTATAGGACTTTGGTTCGGCCACATTTGGAATACTGCGTGCAGTTCTGGTTGCCACATTACCAAAAGGATGTGGATGCTTTGGAGAGGGTGCAGAGGAGGTTCACCAGGATGTTGCCTGGTATGGAGGGCGCTAGCAATGAAGAGAGGTTGAGTAGATTAGGATTATTTTCATTAGAAAGACGGAGGTTGAGGGGGGACCTGATTGAGGTGTACAAAATCATGAGAGGTATAGCATCGATAGCAAGAAGCTTTTTCCCAGAGTGGGGGATTCAATTACTAGGGGTCACGAGTTCAAAGTGAGAGGGGAAAAGTTTAGGGGGGATATGCGTGGAAAGTTCTTTACGCAGAGGGTGGTGGGTGCCTGGAACACGTTGCCAGCGGAGGTGGTAGACGCGGGCACGATAGCGTCTTTTAAGATGTATCTAGACAGATACATGAATGGGCAGGAAGTAAAGAGATACAGACCCTTAGAAAATAGGCGTCATGTTTAGATAGAGGATCTGGATCGGCGCAGGCTTGGAGGGCCGAAGGGCCTGTTCCTGTGCTGTACTTTTCTTTGTTCTTTGTTCTTGAATTTGCTTTCAGGCAGTACTTTCCAGATCATGACATTCGCACCACACAAGTGCCAGGCAATGACCATCTCCAACAAGAGAGAATCTAACCATCTCCCCTTGACATTCAACAGCATTACCATCACTGAATCCCCCACCATCAACATCCTAGGGGCTACCATTGACCAGAAACTGAACTGGAGTAGCCATATAAATACCGTGGCTACAAGAGCAGGTCAGAGGCTAGGAATCCTGTGGCGAGTAACTCACCTCCTGACTCCCCAAAGCCTGTCCACCATCTACAAGGCACAAGTCAGGAGTATGATGGAATACTCTCCACTTGCCTGGATGGGTGCAGCTCCAACAACACTCAAGAAGCTCGACACCATCCAGGACAAAGCAGCCCGCTTGATTGGCACCCCATCTACAAACTTTCACTCCCTCCACCACCGACGCACAGTGGCAGCAGTGTGTACCATCGACAAGATGCACTGCAGCAACGCACCAAGGCTCCTTGGACAGCACCTTCCAAACCCGCGACCTCTACCAACTAGAAGGACAAGGGCAGCAAATGCATGGGAACACCACCACCTGCAAGTTCCCCTCCAAGTCACACACCATCCTGACTTGGAACTATATCGCCATTCCTTCACTGTCGCTGGGTCAAAATCCTGGAACTCCCTTCCTAACAGCACTATGGGTATACCTACCCCAAATGGACTGCAGCGGTTCAAGAAGGCAGCTCACCACCACCTTCTCAAGGGCAATTAAAGATGGGCAATAAATGGTGGCCTAGCCAGCGATACCCACATCCCTGAATGAATTTTTTAAAAATGACAACTTGCTGTATATAAAAAAAAGTCTCCGAATTTCGCTTCCCCCCTCTTCTTTAGTCAATTATTTTAGATCTGTGTCAGCTGATTGCCAACTCTCCTGCCAGTGGAAACAGCTATTGAACTATCAAAACCTTTCATAAATTTGAATAGCTCTATTAAATATTCCCTTAATCTTCTAGCTTCTCTAGTCTCTCCACATAACTGATGTCCCTCATCCCTGCTACCATTCTTGGAAATCTCCTCTGCACCCTGACTCCTTGTTACCATTCCTAAAATGCAGTGCCCAAAAATGTATCAGAAGAATATAATTACTTGGCAATGAAGTACAAGACATAATTTGTACACAAGTATGCTATTGCAGTGTAGCTTTATGGTACAGACTGGTTTCCATCTCCAATGCCAATGCTTTAGCATAAGCTAGCACACATGGGCAGGATTTTATTTATCTTCCTGCCTCTAAGTCAATTTTGAGGGAGGCAGAGGGGCCCCCCGTCGCCGGGAGATGCCATCATGTAAAACCGGGCAGCCTCCTAGCAGGGTCGGGAGGGAGTCCCTTCTTTTTGGAGCAATCCAGGGCCCCCTGGCGGCAATCACCAAACCCCCCAGCCTTACCAAATCGTACCCCCCTCCCTGTTGCTGGGGCCTGCTTGAACGGCCCCAGCGACCCCGACCCCACTCACATGTCCCAGCGTCTCCCTCTTTGATTTTGCAGGGCCTCCTGCAGTACCGGCAGTGGCCACTGCTCCCAGTGGCACTGCCGATAATACAGAACTGCCGGCCTTATCTTCAAATTTATCTGTTATTTAAGGCCATTTCACTCAGTACTACTCTTCATAATAATCATCATATTACTTGCATTGACAAAGTAGCTTTCATGTAGAATCTTTTACTTTCCTTTGTATACTATAAACTGCCTCCTCATGCTCCTCCCAAAGGTACTGGGGATGAGGGCATGTTCTGCACCAACACTTTTGGTACCAGTGGATTGGACATCAAATATTCTTCCTTCAAGAAAAACAACAGGAGTCTCTTTTTTCCTCGTGATTAGAGAGCCCATACAGTGGTCCAGTTGAAATCCGCCAAAAGATACCAGTCATGTTTTTCTGGTGCTTTGAGAATACATTCCTTTGGAATTGACTGGCACAATCGTAGAGCTATAGCTTAATGTTATTAATTTCTCTACTACTGAGAAACTTTGAAAGCATTAGTCTATTTATTGAACATTCTTTGACAATGCATAGCCTTCAACAAAGACCTTTTTACCATTTTCAGTATCCTTGGCCATGCTCATCATGTGGCCAAACTGATGAGGCAAACTGTACATTCTCAATCCCCTGCCCATACCTCTCTCTTGGCTGGCTCCAAGGAAGCAATTTATGGGAGCAACTTGATGAAATTTCCATATCCAGTTTCCCCTCCTCCACTAGGAGGTACCTACTTGGCTTCCACGTAGGTACCCCCAGTATAGTAAATGAAATGACAGGGTGGTGGTGGTGGGGTTTGGTAGGACACGGGTAGTGAGAGATTGAAATGAAAGTGAGACAACTGCTACATTAGATAATTGGTGAATAACAAAATCAAGAAGAAGTAGAAACAGGAGCATAAACAGAGGGACAGTTGTTGTTTCAACCATTTTATTCTAGCCAGAAAGGATTTCAAAACATTGATAGCTAATTTTGTTCATTTATTTTGCTTTCGAAGCAGAATTCAATATTGTACTTATGGGTAAAATGTTCCTTTTTATAAAAACTAACTTTGATATCTCACCTTACATTCCAGTGCACATATTTCCTTTTATCCATTAACATAATGCTCCATTTGAATTTCCTCACATCTGTGTTCTATAGTTCTACATTTATGACTAGTATCATGCAAATAAAATAAAGGAACTAACGATATCACTAAGAGGGACAAACACTTCATAAATATGGATCTTACATAGTTAGCTGGTGTAACACTTTACCATCTGGGAATTCAGAGTATATGTTATTCCAGTGACTGGGTATGTTTGTTCATTTTTCCTGTACTGAGTTATTTGACAGATTTGCTCTTAGCACTTCTGTTTAAATGGTGACCTCCAGAGCAAAAGTCTCATGTTTAATCATAGAAAACATGTCCGATAAGGTGGATAAGATTCCCATATGGGACTTTCTGGTGACAACTGCCTTGGATAAAGCAGACAACATGATAAACATAATGGTTTTCTGGTTCTTTTAGAAAACAAAATCCTAAACCTTAAACTGGAGCTTGTCCTAAAGCATCAATGCAGTAGCCTCTACTGGCTGTAGATGAAATCCCTAATAACACAAAAGTCGTTGTATTAAATGCCAATCATATCCATTTCCAATCTTGCAACAGATGGATTGTGGTCTCCATTTTACCAAGCAAAGGAGTTATTTTAATCACTGAAATAAGACCTTTATCTGGTCACACTTTTATGGAAGATAAATGAAGCCTATCTGCCTACCAGGGCACTTCACCTGCCATTATCTTTCTTCCCCATTTTTAGTCCTGTACCAGTCAACAGCTAACAAAGCTGGCATAATAATAGGTCTGAGATATCTTTTATCGATATTTTCTTAGTGTCTTGTAGGCCAAGGAGGTCTAACACATGCTCTGCGAATTCAAATCCAAATCCAAATCCAGCCCTCAAAATCCTACAATTCCTTTCACCTTGGCACCCTTAGACTTCAGTTCAGTTTAGACTTCAGCTGAGTTTTGTCCTTTGAAACTTCCTGGGCCTGGAGAATTGAGAAATGCTACTTGTTCATTGGTCTAAATCAATCAGAGTCAAGCCTTTTTTTTATTCCAATCGGGAATCACCCACGAAAAGCCCACCAGCCGGAGAATCTTATAAGCATGGAGATTGGAGCATCCAAGCTTAGGTCAGGGGAAGGATGAAAAGTGGGAGGATGAGACAGGGAGGAGGATACATGATCTTGCACCATTTCTATGTGGGATGGTGGGGGGGTGGGAGTGGTGGGATGGATGGAGGGCTGTGGGAGGATAGATCCTTTCAGCATAGTTTGAATTTTTTTGTTGTGAATGCTTAGATTTCTGTTTTTGGAACTCTAATGTTTTTTGAGTAATTCGGCTTATATTTCTGTGCACTCATATGTGACCTACTCACTTTTTCTGAGACATGTATCCAGCATGCAACTCTAAAGCAATTGGGCATCCCTGTTCTAGATGGTGTGACAGAGTAATCTTGAGAAAGCATTCATTTGACACCTACACAATTAGTTTAGACTGGTAACACAATAGATACTCCTTGCACAGTTTCCCACTATCAGTAGCAAAAACGTGTCATGGGGGAGGAACTGCTGCAATCTTACCACTTACTATGACTGAGAAGAAAGCTTTCCAGCTGCTCAGCATGCACACCAGTGATGTGATTTAGAAATTGGAGGACAAATGCCCGGAGCAAGTAACTATTATAACGAGGAATCATCAGTGTTGTGAGTTATTACAGTCTCCAGATCTTCATCTCAATTATAAAATCTCCTATCATTGCTCAGCTACTTCTTCTAAATCATTTGTGAAAATCCTCCTAAAAATATTCCTTTGTAATGCAGTCTAGCTGCTGCCCATACAGACGGTGACTGGTCTCAGGAGCAGCCTGGGACCTCAAAGTGGATCATTCCAATATCTGAACCTGGGTATCAGGCATTGATGCATATGATCACCTGCAAATGGCCCTCCAAATCACACACTATCCTGAATTGGACATATAGTGCCATTCTTTCATCATCACAGCATCAAAATTCTAGAACTCCCGACCTGACAACATTGTGGGAGTACCTTTATCAAAAGGCTGCAGCAGTTCACGAAGGCAGTGGCACAGCATGACCTTCTGAAGACAATAGAGATGGGCTATAAATTTTGGAGGCTGTGAAGTAAATTATGTAATAGTGAGGTCATTTGAATCTTAAAAGCCTCAATGATGCAGGAAGAAGGGAAAACCCAAGAAGCTGTTGAAAATAATTACTTACATTGTTGCTTTTCTACTATTTCTATGTCTACATCAATTGATTTCAACTATACGTTGGCCCAAGATTGATGGTGCAGCTTGGGTATCAGCTCACTAATGGCAAGAGGAGAATGCGATCACCCTCGGGGACAGGGAGAATTTTAACCCTTCAGCTGAGGGGGTTGGGCAGCGAGTCCTTTAAAATGGAGCGTTCGGCCTTACCACCCCATTTCCGTTGGAATCCCACTGGCCAACATCTTAAATGTTCACTGCAATTCTGTAGCTGAGGTTTTTACTGGACGTAGGTTGCAGTCCCATAAATGTATGCTAATTGAGGTCCCACCAAGTTCAATGGGATGGGTTTTAAATGGGGCCTGAGTGAGGAAGTCACATCTGTCAGGAGGATGGAGGTCTTCCAAGGGTAAGTTGAAATCTTTCCTTTGTGGGCAAGGAGTGTTTCTCAGCCCATGACATGCCAGCAAGCATTCAGTTCCTACCAGCCAGGTGAACCTCCATATTCCCCCACTGACCAACTGCCACATTCTGTCCATTTAAATGGGTCAGTATGCAGATGAGACCGGGGAGTTACAATAGCCTGGGCCTGAAATCTGGGTGAGTGAGTGTGTTTTGCACTAACCGCCTCTCATCTGAAACCGTTTGGCAGTTAAAATCGATACTCTGGAGTTAGTCTCCCATTTGTGCTTCACACCTGCTGCAGTATAAGTGTATTCTGGTGTGAAGCTTAAACTAAAATGTTCCATGAAGCACATGGGAAGGTTTTAAACTGCAAATTTGATCGTTTTAATGTTAGGCGAGAACTGATGCTCCCACCGGTTTCCTTGTAACATTAAAGTGTAATTGGCTATGCATCCAATTACAGAGCACCTATCTCATTGAGCAGAGTATGATGCTGAGTCGGAAGAATGACTTGGATCGAATGAATGTGCATCAGGCACTGGTTAGTTAACAGTTCTGACAGCATAATGGCATCTTTAGACTAGGGGATGAGGCAGTGAGTCTTGATTGCAATGTAATGAAGATGAAGGAGGAGGAAGAACATACAAGATGGAGATTTTCAGCTCAGGAGTAACATACGAACATACGACTTAGGAGCAGGAGCAGGCCACGGCCCCTCGGGCCTGCTCCGCCATTCAACAAGATCATGGCTGATCTGATTATAACCTCAACTCCACATTCCCGCCTACCCCCAATAACCTTTCACCCCCTTGCTTATCAAGAATCTATCTAACTCTGCCTTAAAAATATTCAAAGACTCTGCTTCCACCGCCTTTTGAAGAGAGTTCCAAAGACTCATAACCCTTTGAGAGAAGAAATTTCTCCTCATCTCTGTCTTAAATGGGCAACCCCTTATTTTTAAACAGTGACCCCTGCTGTATGATTGCCTTTAAAAGTAATGTCCCTTTAAGATCTTAGTATGCGAATGAGCCAAGCACCAAGATGGAGCCATGTGACTCGAAGCCAGAGTCACTCTGCAACTGTAACACCCAGAAGAAGGTTCTGTAAATAGTTTTGCTCTATACAGTATATAATAGTTTTGCTGTGATAAACCTGTTTGAGATCTTCAAACCTACTGGACTCCAAGCATCCCATTTATGTTGCATGAGACAACATAAATAACTCATTACAACTGCTAGTTCTAGATTCTCCCATAAGAGGAAACATCCTTTCCACATTGACCCTGTCAAGACCCCTCAGGATCTTGTATGTTTCAATCAAGTCACCCCTTACTCTTCTAAACTCCAGCGGATACAAGCCTGGCCTATCCAACCTTTCCTCATAGGACAACCCGCCCATTCCAGGTATTAGTCTAATAAACATTCTCTGAACTGCTTCCAATGCATTTACATCCTACCTTAAATAAGGAAACCAATATTGTGTACAGTACTCCAGATGTACTCTCACCAATGCCCTGTCTAACTGAAGCATAACCTCCCTACTTTGGTATTAAATTCCCTCTCAATAAACGATCACATTCTATTAGCTTTCCTAACTACATACTGTACCTGCACACTAACCTTTTGCGATTCATGCACTAGAGACACCCAGATCCCTCTGCAATCTCTCACCATTTAGATAATATGCTTTTTTTTATTCTTCCTGCCAAAATGGACAATTTTACATTTTCCCACATTATACTTCATTTGCCAGATCTTTGCCCACTCACTTAACCTATCCATATCCCTTTGTAGCCTCCTTATGTCCAGGAAGACAATTCAGAAGGAGCACTACAAACATACAAAATAGGAGTGGGAGTAGGCCATTCAGCCCTCGAGAATGCTCCGCCATTCTATAAGATCATGGCTGAACTGTTTGTGGACTCAACTCCACTTTCCTGCCTACCCCCGATACTCTTTTATTCCCTTGTTTGTCAAGAATCTATCTACCTCTGCCTGATGAACATTCAATGACCCTCTCTCCATCGCTGTCCGGGGAAGAGAGTTCCACAGACTCACGACTCTCTGAGAGAAAAAGAATTCTCATCTCTGTCTTAACTGGGTGACCCCTTATTTTTAAACTGTGCCACCTAGTTTTAGTTTCTCCCACAAGGGGAAACATCCTTCCAACATCCACCTTGTCAAGTCCCTTCAGGATCTTATATGTTTCAATGAGATCGCCTCTCATCCTTCTAAACTCCAATGAATACAAGCCCAACCTGTCCAACCCTTCCTCATAAGATAACCCTATCAGTCCAGGAATCAGTCGAGTGAACCTTCTCTGAACTGCATCCAATGCAATTAAATCCTTTCTTTAGAAGGAGACCAAAACTGTACACAATACTCTAGATGTGATCTCACCAATCATAGAATCATAGAAATTTTAAGGCACAGGAAGAGGCCACTTGGCCCATCGTGACTGTGCTGGCCGAAAAACGATTCACCTGTTCTAATCCCACCTTCCAGCATTTGGTCCGTAGCCCTGCAGCTTACAGCACTTGAGGTGCATATCCAGACTCCTTTTGAATGAGTTGAGGGTCTCTGCCTCAACTACCCTTTCGGGCAGCGAGTTCCAGACCATCCTCTGGGTAAAAAAGTTTTTCCTCATCTCCCCTTCAATTTTTCTACCAATCATTTAAAATTTATGCCCCGTCGTCACTGACCTCTCTGCTAAGGTGAACAGACCCTTCACCTCACTCTATCCAGGACCCTCAAAATTTTGTACATTTCAATCAGATCTCCCCTTAACCTTCTCTGTTCCAAGAAGAACAATCCAAGCCTATCCAATCTTTCCTCACAGCTGCATTTTTCCAGTCCTTACACCATTCTCGTAAATCTCTTCTGTACCCTCTCCAGTGCAATTGCATCCTTTCTGTGGTGAGATGACCAGAAGTGAACACAGTACTCAAGTTGTGGCCTAAACAATGAATTATACAGTTCCAGCATAACCTCCCTGCTCTTGTATTCTATACCTCGGCTGATAAAGGGAAGGATTCCATCTGCCTTCTTAACCACCTGGCTTAATGCCCTGTACAACTGTAGCAAAACATCACTACTTGTATATTACATTCCCCTTGCATTAAACAATAACGTTGCATTTGCCTTCTTAATCACTTGCTGTAGCTGCATACTAACATTTTGTGTTTTGTGCACTAGGACACCCAGATCCCTCTGCATCTCAGAGTTCTGCAAGCTCTCTCCATTTAAAGAATATGTTGCTTTTCTGTTAAGTTGACACTTTCCCACATTAGACGACATCAGCCAAATCTTTATCCACTCACTTAACCTATCTATATCCTTCTACATCCTTATGTCCTTTTCACAACATACTCTCCTACCCACCTTACTGACTGAAATAATACCATATGAGCTATTTTACTTCAATAAATGTCAGTATTTCATATCAATTTGAGTATGGAAGATATAGATATACCCCTAACATCCCCTTGACATTGTTTCAGTTAAGGCAACCGTTTGGGACCGATCTACTCCAAGCCAGAACACTGAAGATAGAGTTCTGTATGTCGAGACTGAACTACTGAATGATTCTGTGTGTATTCCATTTCTTTCAATCTTGGGTTACAAAGAATTCTGAAACAAGTTCACAATAGGAATTTTATTCTGACTATGCACTGGATTTTATTTCGGCGACAGGCTGGAAGGTGGGGTGGAGGGTGGGTGGGGTGGAGGGGGTTAGTGGGGTGGTAACCCTGGTCTCAGCCCTTTGTCAGAACCCCAGTTGAATTCAACAGCGAGCAGGTAATTAACTGCCTGCCGTCGGGGATGCCGCCTCCTTTAAGGGACAACATCCCACCCTAAGAGCTGCCGGCCTATCAGAGAGCCAGCAGCTCAGCAGTACCAGCGGTGCCCTGGGATGGGTGTGGCCACTGCTAGTCTTGCAGGAGGCCTGGGACCAGGAACAGCCATGGAGTCTTGGACTGCAGGTAAGTAGGACGGGTTTGCCAGGGCCAGTGAGGCAGGTCCCGGCGAGGGGTGGGGCAGTGGGTGGTTGTTGAGGATAGGAGGGGGGCTGTTGGTGCAGGGGCAGCCTTTGTTGCCAGGGGCCCTCCACGGGCCACAGGTTGCCCAAGCACCTAGTTCTACTGTGCAGCTTCTCCACGTGACAACGGGGCCCCCAGCCGCTGGTTAACAGCCAGTGGCAGTGGGAATAGGCCCTTAAATGGTTATGAATTAGCTACCCAGGCCTCAATTGGCCTCTGGACGGGAAGGCAGTTCTTGGCCTTCCCCGCCCTGACAAAACTTCCGTTGCTATCTTATGGTCCCACCCACCCCCTTGCCTCCCTGCCCATCCCTGGAGGGCTAATAAAATTAAGCCCTATGATGGTATTGATCAAATAGGGAGAGAGAGGAAAGGTTATGACGGAGATGAAGGATTAGAAGCTATGGTGAGAGTAGGATCACCTATCATTTGACAAGTTTTTTCATTTATCCTGTCCAGGAGTACAAAAGTGATACGTGCAAGAGAATTCTTAAAAGAATCTCTCCAAATACAAGAACAGTATTCAAGGAAAAATGCCATGTCTCAAACTGGTTTGTGCAGATCTAACAGTGAGTTTGTACTTCTCAGGTTTCTTCCAAATATATTTGGTTAGTAACTGAAGTGCTTTATTGTGTTAGGTTCAATCCCTAGCCTGCACTGAGTTTGCTGAATTCAGCTGGGACATTGGTAAGGTTTCTACATTTGGCGGCAGTGTTCCTGAGTTAGGGAAGGCGGAATTAGCCAGGGTTCCCTACTCCTAATTACTCTGTGGTGCTGGAAAATGCATATATATGAAGGGCAACAAGGATGAGATCAGACTCTGCTGTGGTGTCCTCCATGGTTGGCTCACATATGAATAATAGCCAAAACTGCGCCCATACCCCACTCCTGCGCTGTGGCGGTCACCCGAGCCATTTTCCGCTTCATCTGGGGATCTAAAATGGACCGGATCCGGAGGGACACGATGTTCAAATCTCTGGATAAGGGCGGGAAAAATGTACCCAACGTGGCCCTCATCCTGATGACCACCTTCGTGTACGGCTGCATCAAGCTGTGTGTAGACCTCCAGTACGCAAACTCCAAGTGTCACTACATGCTGAGGTTCTATCTGTCCCCGGTGTTGCGAAGGATGGGCCTGGTCACATTGCCGCGGAACGCTCCATGCAGTTGGACCGTGCCGTACCACCTATCCTTCGTGGAGCAGTTTCTGCGGGAAAACACCTTTGACCACCGGTCCATCAGGCAGTGGTCTGCACGGAATGTCCTCAAGGCCCTACGGGAAAAGGAGATGGTGGATCCTGTCGGATGGTTCCCCGAGCAGACCATCAAAGTCATTTGGTGGAATGCCTCATCACCAGAACTTTCAAACAAGCACCAAGATGTAGCTTGGCTGGTGGTGAGAAGGGCCCTCCCCGTCAGATCCTTCATGCACACCCGAAGTCTCGCCCCCTCCGCACAATGCCCCCGTGGTGACTGTGGTGGGGAAGAGACAGTTGCCCACCTCCTCCTGGAATATGTCTTTGCAAAGCAGGTGTGGAAAGAGATGCAGTGGTTTTTGTCGAGGTTCATCCCAAGCAGCTCTGTAACACAGGAGTCTGTGCTCTACTGGCTGTTCCCAGGGACGCACACTGAGACAAACATCAACTGCTGCTGGAGGACTATCAATTCGGTGAAAGACACCCTTTGGTCTGCCCGAAACTTGCTGGTCTTCCGACGCAAAGAGTTGTCCACGACCGAATGTTGCAGACTGGCACATCCCAAGGTCTAGGACTACGTGCTGAGGGACGCACTAAAGCTTGGGGCAGCCGCAGCAAAGGCTCAATGGGGAAAGACCACAGTGTAAGGTCCCCCCACCAAGCTGAATTGAGGGGCTGAATCCATGGGAAACCCCTCGAACTGTATCGGTAAAATTTTGTGTACTGTAAATGTAAAAATGTATATGGCATGACAATGAAATGGAAGGGTTGTGAGGCAACTCATGATTGTATAGAAGGAAACTGATCACCTTTGCACTGTTTGTATTTTTTGACTTGATGCTGTTTTAAACTGTTTGGGAATGTAAGATTTACAGATTTTTATGAATAAAGTATATTTTGGGGGAAAAAAATGAATAATAGCCAAAAGAACAAGATATTCATGGACAACAGTTGCTTGTGAAGTCATAGTACATCAACACCTGCAGTTGACATGGGGAATGGAGAGCATGATTGAGGGAATGCATTTAAAGCAAGTACAATATGATTTTAAAAGTTACGATCAATTTGGATGTCAAGTGGGCTTCTGAACGCAAAGCTTACTGCACAACCTTTGTTTCTGCTTTTTGAAAGGGCAAAGGTCACCTCAAAACCAAAGTTGTTCTTACTCATTGGCACTTCAATTCCCTTATCAAAATTCGTAGGTTTTTCCTAATGACCACTTGTATATTATATTCCAGGAGAAGTCTTCTTTTACAGTGCTCACAATTTCCCTCGACCCCCTCCATGCCAATCACATTTCTGAAGAGAAGATAATATGGCAGCTTGGAAACCTATCTTTCCCTCCAAATTCTGACAAGTGGGACTCTACTAAAGACAGTGTTGTTCAATTTCCAGCATTTTTTCATTCCACAAGCTGTCCACAAGGTAAACATAGCACTGTACTAATCTAGAAGTTGTTCCACGCCTGGGGCAATGACCCAGGGTGATGTGCTGTGCATATTCATCACGACAGGGCAGAGACCTAAGATGGTACATGAAGTGTGTCCCTGGAATAAGGTTTTTCCGTGTTTACTATATTAAAAAGAATTAATCAGAATTAAGAAAAGATTGAGAATAAAATGCCCAAGTAAACCTAGAATGTTCACTTAATTCAAACCAGAGTACAAACAAAATCACAGGATGTAAAATAAGAACAAGAAATGCTGTAAATACTCAGCAGGTCTGGCAGCATCTGTGGAGAGAGAAGCAGAGTTAACATTTCAGGTCAGGTCATCAGAACTGGCAGAGCCAGAAATGTAATAAGTTTTAAGCAAGTAAAGTGGGGGTGGGGCAAGAGATAACAAAAGAGGAGGTATTGATAGGACAAGGTCACAGAGAATAACTGACCAGAAGGTCATGGAGCAAAGGCAAACGGTATGTTAAAGGTGCGGTGAAAGACAAAGTGTTAGTACAGAGAGGGTGTTCATTGACAGAAAACTGAACAGCCTTACCCCAAGCACAAACATGAAAAAAACAGTGGGTAGGCTGAGTAGAAACAAACTAAAATAAAATAAACACATAAAAAAGAAAAAAGAAAAAATAACTAAAAATAAAAATAAAAAGTTGGGGGTGGAGGGGGAACCGTCATGCTCTGAAATTACTGAACTCAATGTTCAGTCCGGCAGGCTGTAGTGTGCCTAATCAGTAAATGAGGTGCTGTTCCTTGAGCTTGCGTTGATGTTCACTGGAACACTGCAGCAATCCCAGGACAGAGATGTGAGCATGAGAGCAGGGGGGAGTGTCGAAATGGCCAGCAATCGGAAGCTCGAGGTCACGCTTTCAAATTGAGCGGAGGTGTTCCACAAAGCGGTTATCCAGTCTGCGTCTGATGTCCCCAACTTAGAGCAGACTGCATTGTGAGCAGCGAATATAATATACTAAATTGAAAGAAGTACAAGTAAATCACTGCTTCACCTGAGAGCAGTGTTTGGGGCCTTGGACAGTGAGGAGAGAAGAGGTAAATGGGCAGATATTACACCTCCTGCGATTGCAGGGGAAGATGCCATGGGAAGGGGACGAGGAGGTGGGGGTAATGTGTTGCTGAGGGAACGATACCTTTGGAATGCTGACAGAGGAGGGGAGGGTCAGATGCATTTGGTAGTGGCATCACACTGGAGGCGGCGGAAATGGTGGAGGATGATCCTTTGGATGTGGAGGCTGGTGGGGTGGAAAGTGAGGACAAGGGGAACCCTGTCGTGGTTCTGGGAGGGAGGGAGGGGAAGGGGTGAGGGTGAGGTGTGGGAAATGGGCCGGACATGGTTGAAAGCCCTGTCAACCACAGTGGGGGGGGGGGGAATCCTGGGTTGAGGAAAAAGGAAGACATATCAGAAGCGCTGTCATGGAAGGTTGCATCATCAGAGCAGATGTGCGGAAACGGAGAAACTGGGAGGTTAGGTATGAAGAAGTGTAGTCAAGGTAGTTGTGGGTGTCGGTGGGCTTATAATGAATATTAAAAGACAGCATATCCCCAGAGATGGAGACAGAGAAGTGGAGGAAGGGAAGTGTCAGAGATGAACCATGTAAAGGTGAGAGAAGGGTGGAAATTAGAAGCAAAGTTGATAAAGTTTTCCAGTTCGGGGCGGGAGCAGGAAACAGCACCAAAACAGTCATCAATGTACCTGAATAAGATTTGGGGAAGGGGGCCTGAGTAGGACTGGAACAAGGAATGTTCAACATATCCCACAAAAAGACAGGCATAACTAGGACCCATGAGGGTAGCCATAGCAACATATTTTACTTGAAGGAAGTGAGTGGAGTTGAAGGAGAAGTTGTTCAATGTGAGAACAAGTTCAGCCAGGCAGAGGAGGGTGGTGGTGGATGGGGACTGGTTGTGCCTCTGTTTAAGGAATAAGTGGAGAGCCCTCAAACCGTCCTGGTGGGGGATGGAGGTGTAGAGAGATTGGACGTCCATAGTGAAGAGGAGACGTTTGGGGCCCGGAAACTGGAAATTGTCAAAATGACGTAGGGCATCGGAAGAGTCAGGATGTAAAGTTGTATGAAGAGTCCACACCAAAGGGAATAATGGAGCTGTTCACTTGAGTCATGACACAGGGGGCTGAATTTTCCCAGCTTAGAAACGGGGGGCCGGGAAAATATGAGGGAGCTGCATCAGGTTGGCTCCTCAACGCATTCCGGCTGTCGGGGAAGTTTCCCATGAGCAGCTGGGGACCTCGATTGGCAGCCCACACCATGGAGACAAGCAGACAATTAAGCTGATTGCAGACCCAATCATGCAGGCGTGCTGCCATTTTGGCGCTCCAGCCGCCATGTGCGAAGGCCACCATCTACATGCAGGCAATCTCCCTGCGGCAGGCTGGGGGCTGGATGGGGGGGTATCTGAGCTGGAAGCTGCATGTCCCAAAGAGGGGGCCACCAGCAGAAAAGGCTGCACCCGCAGCCCAATTGATACACCCTCTGTTCTGAGGGGCCTAGCGGCTTTACCCCTAATAATGTTAATGCAATACACACCTCTGAGGGTGCCTCCATGTTGATCCTCTGATTGGGCTGGCAGCATTGAGAGCCCGCCCGCCATCCTTAATATGATGGCAAGCTCAGAGGTAGCCACTTAGAAGGTCGCCTCCAGGAAGATTGCACCAGTGGGCGTGCTACCGGTAAGTGTGGATTCGGATCTCCTTTTGGTCCCGACGTCAGGGTCGCAAAGCCCGTAGGAAAATCATAAGACCATAAGAAATAGTAGCAGGAGTAGGCCATTCGGCCCATCAAGCCGGCTCCACCATTCAATAAGATCATGACTGATCTGATTGTGGCCTTAATGCCACTTTCCTGCCTGCCCCCCACAATCCTTGACTCCCTTGTAGCTCAAAAATCCAGCCCTAGGAGTATATGAAAATAATCCAGCTGTAAGCATAAATACAGTTCATATTTTTTGTACAATTATTGCACATTTTTACATAAAATACACATTTCTATTGGCAGACATTGGGCTGAATTTTCCCAGCCCCGTGAAGACAGGGTTGGAGGGGGCGGGGCCTTGAAAATAGGAGGGACCCGAGTTGGGAGGGCTCCCTAATGCATTCCTGCCTCCAGGGGACATTTCCAGGGATGGACTAGGACCACGGTCAGCTGCCTGCTCCACAGAGGTAGGCAGCCATTAGGGCAATTAAGGCCCCCATAGGGGCCATTTTGCAATGGCACCAGTATTTTCCTGCGGAGTGGCCCTCCCCGTACCCCACCCCCCACCCTGCCGAGCACGGATGCTGCCAGCTCATTGGAGGTGGCCTCCCAGCGGCAGGTCGGGTGGCCATTGGAGCCACAGGTCCGTGTTCCAATGATGGGGCCGCTGGGATCAAAAGCTGCAACCGCATCTGTCACTGTTCCAGCAGAGGGGCTTCCCCTTCACCCCAATGGCCCTACTGGCTTTGACCCTCTCTATTTGATGACTTCTCTGCTGGCAACTGAGGGCACCTCCTCACGCTTGCTTGCCTGCCTCGGCAGTGCCCACCTCGCCCGGTGGGGCTGCTGGCCGACATTGATGCAGGCCCTCTGATTGGGCCTCCAGCTTTTGGAACTAGCCCACCATCCTTAATAGGACAACAAGCGCAAAGGCGGCCACTGAGGAGGCCGCCTCCTGGAAGGTTGTGCTGGCAGATGCACTGGCAACATGGGCGAACTTGGGCCCCCAATATGGGCCCGACATCAGGGTCTCAACGCCTGCCGGAATATTCAGCCCATTATATCTACTCTAGTCACTTTTTTTTTAAATGCTTACTTTCACTCATTTTTGAAGTACTTTTTAAAAGCCCAAATGTCACTGAAAACACCTTTGAACATTTCTCTTAAGTTTTGCCCTACATTTCAATATATGTAATAGATCTACATCCCAAATAAAGTCTCTAATGTTAGACAAGGTGTAATAGTCAGACTGGCAAAGAGGTTCTCACCAGCAAGGCAATGTGATGTGCACATCGATTTCCAGTTTCATATATCTTTAATGAGGAGATTAAATACTTGTTTGGGAAGCATAGGCTGACTTAAGTGGTTCTTGTCAGTGCAGCATGTAATGCTGAAGACCCTCTGATATCTCCCCAAGGTGACGAAGTTAATTTGGGTTTCATTGTGCAGCCCATTTAACAGAGTCACATGTTGACTTTTCCTACAGCCAGCTAACCCATAGAGAAAGGCAAATATTGATGTTATTATGCACACCAGAATCCCTGTGGCATTAACTCTTTCCAGGAGCTACCTTAAGGTAAGTAGTTAAAGTTCAAACCTTTGAGCAAAAAGTAATCCAGTCAGATGCTCTCTACAATAAAATAATTGTTTTCCAGAGAAATATTACTGAGCAGGTAGAAGTTTTCATTTTCTGTCATACAACATGTACCGTCACTAAAAGTAAGGCACTTCTAAGTAATGGTGTCAGATAATTTATGTCCACTAACAATTTTATATTAGAACCATGAATGGACTTATATAAGTTAGTGAACTCAACATAAACTTTCAAATGAGTTACCTTTATTAGGCCCCAGCTGCAGTATTGCGTCCAGTTCTGGTCACCACACTTTCGAAAGCATGTAAGGGTCTTTGAAAGGGTACAGAAGAGATTTACCAGAATGGTTCCAGGAATGGGGGATTGTAGTTACAAGGTTAGGTTGGCAAAGCTGGGTTGTTCTCCTTCAAACAAAGGAGATTTAGGGGAGATTTAATAGAGATGCACAAGATTATGACAGGCTTAGGCAAGGAAAATCTGTTCCCATTAACTATTGGTACAAGGACACAGGTTGTAGGTTTTGGTCAAGAGATGCAGGAGGAATATGAGGAAGAATGTTTTTGCCCAGTGGGTGGTGATGACCTGGAACCCACTGCCCACAAGGGTGGTGGAAGTGAAGACAATTAATGACTTGAAAAGGAAATTATTTGGTCAACTTGAAAGAAATAAACTTGCATGGTTACAGGGATTGAGCGGAGAGTCGGACTGACTGGATAGCTCTGTGGAGAGCCGGCATGGACCGAATGGCCTCCTTCCATGCCTTAAATGACTCTGTGACTCTATGAATATCCTTTTAAATTAATGTCCCATTTTACCCTTGGCAAGAACAGGTGTTTAAATGGGTGCTGAACCAGTTGTACTTAAATTAAACCTGCATCTGAGTAAGATTTTCATACTTTCCTGTCCTGTGGTTTGAAACAAAAAATTGTGTTTGTACTATATTGGAATGGACAAGTGCATAGAATCATACTGAATCTAGCAAGCAAGAGAGAAATCAGTGCAGGGAATATTTGAATGTTCAGCAGAGTGTTCATTTCATTCATTCTCTTAGAAACATAGAAACATGGAAAATAGGAGCAGTGGTAGGCCATTCGGCCCTTCGAGCCTGCTCCGCCATTCATTATGATCATGGCTGATCATCCAACTCAGTAACCTGTTCCCGCTTTCGCCCCATACCCTCTAATCCCTTTAGACCCAAGAGCTATATCTAACTATAGCTATATCTTGAATTATGGCCAGTGGTTAGGGCAGTTACCTTGAAGGAAACAAGAATCTTTAAATTTGCCAGAAAATAGATAAGTTATACCCTGTTTGAACTTAATCACACATATTTATTTTAAAACAATATCGTCAGTGAAATACATAAATGGTGTTGACCTGCATTCCCTACTCTCAAGCTATAGCTTAAACTACAGCGATCAGATTATCACACGTAGGTAGTGTTGGTTGCGGTGCAAACATGATTTGCACGAAACCAAAAAGTCAGCAGCAAAGAAGGGAAATTTAAGTGCTCTGCATTTTAAAATGGCTTATTGCGATTATTTGTAGACTTTTGAGTAAGGAATAACTTTACAAACCTACAGAGGTAATGCTAGGATCCCCCCGAGACTTCACAGCCCCCACCCCACCCATTCACCCCCCCGCCCCCCACACATAGACACACACACACGCACCAGAAATGTAGTAGGCTTACAGGATTCCATTTGAACAGTCCTGTGGCTCTGCCCATTTCTTTCTATCTCTCTCTATCCATCTCTCTATCTATCTATCTGGCTGCTTTATCAACATACAGTAGATGCAAGTGTGGGTATGTATTTTCAATTCCTGATAATAAGTTCTTGATCTTGGATGGATGAAGCATTGAGTGAAGGTCAGAGAGCATATTGCTTCAGACTATTATATATGTACTAGGCATTGACACAACAAGAATTCATGGAAATCTGAGAGCAGTGTGGTCTCTTGGCTTTCAAGTGCTATATGACATAATGAGATTATCAAATTCCTTTATAAAAAGAGAAAATAAAGAAAAATAAGGATTCAAAATGTAACCATTATTTGATGAATGGACTGCACTCTGACTTCAACAGTAGTATTCCTGATCCTTACTCCATCTCAAGTTATAATGAGATTGAGCAACCAGTAACCATCAGCATTTATTTGTAACTAAGCATATTGGGGTAGAGTTTCTGTTTTTGGGCACAGTCAGGAAAATAGTTACAAATAAATACTCCAGCAGCACTACTGAAGCTGTTTGCCCTCCTGGAGGTGCACACTGTGCTACTAACTGCTTCCAGTGCAACGCACCACCTTGACAATGGTGCTCCCATGGGTTGATGTGATGTCCATTGCCCTAATTTGGACAATGCAGGCCCATTCAACGAATTTGTACATCACTCACCAAAGATTAAGTATTCAGCTACAAGAGGCAAACGCCACCAACATTACATAAAGGGCCAGGTACCCAACTTGAAGGTAAAGTAACCTTGAAGAGCTTCTGCTATTGCAAAGTGCCTGGAGGTACTATTACAAACACTGGCCTTTGCAGTATGATTATGTTTTAAAAACTGTAATTTTTAATGCAGTATAAAAGAATTCGGAAGAGCCATCTGACCTCATACCTCGTCAGCCCAGAAACAAGCCAGGGGTCTTGGTTACCATGAACACAAGGAATCCAGATCAAAGACCCTTTTGAAAGCAGAGCGCAAGGTTGTAACACCTGACAGACAATGGGTTTCGCTCTCCCAGACTCTCAGATCATAAACATGGAGCACAAGGATGCTGAAAATGCAAATTTGAGTTGCAATTGCTAACACCTGGAAACAAAGGAAGGCCCAGGTGGTTTTGCTATGGCCAGACTTATGGACTCTGAATATTGAAAAAGCCAAACAAGTATTGACTTTTGTTCTGGATGAATTCAAAGGCTTTCCTAAATCTGATAGGCTGTAAGGAAGAAAGGAAGATACAAAGAAAACAGCAGGTGCGACACAACCTCAGAAGAGAAAGAGAAAACAACTGCTCTCAGGACATGATACAACGAAAGGCTGCTAAGACTTAAACCTGATTCAAAAGTCGAGGTTTGTGGAGGGGAAAAGATGAGCAGGGTCCTTTTAACAGAGGACCAGTCGAGTGTGTTCGGAAGAAGTGAGTGACAAAAACCACTGCACTTCTTTCCACACCTGCTTTGCAAAGGCACATTCCAGAAGGAGGTGGACAATGGTCTCTTCCCCACCACAGCCACCTCGATGGCAGCGTGCGGAGGCAATGAGACTCTAGGCGTGCAGGAAAGGTCTGACAGGGAGGGCCCTTCTCACCACCAGCCAAGCTACGTCTTGGTGCTTGTTTGAAAGTTCTAGAGATGGGGCATTCTGCCAAATAACTTTGACAGTCTGCTCGGGGAACCATCAGACAGGATCTACCATTTCCTTTTCACGTAGGGCTTGAGGACATTCCGTGCAGACCACTGCCTGATGTATTTGTGGTCAAAGGTGTTTTTCTGCACAAACCTTTCCAAGGAGGATAGGTGGTACGGCACGGTCCAACTGGATGGAGCGTTCTGCGGCAATGTGGCCAGACCCATCCTTCGCAACACTGGGGACAGATAGAACCTCAGCACATAGTGACACTTCATATTTGTGTACCGGGGTCTACTCACAGCTTGATGCAGCCACACACCAAGGTGGCCATTAGGATGAGGGCGGCATTGGATAAGTTTTTCCCCCCTTTATCCAGAGCTTTGAACATCATGTTCCTGCGGACACAGTCCATTTTCAATCTCCGGATAAAGCGGAAGATGGTTCGGGTGACTGCCACGGCGCAGGAGTGGGGTATGGGCCAGACCTGCGCCACGTACAATAACGACATGAGCGCCTCGCACCTGATGACCACGTTCTTTCCCGCAATGGAGAGAGAACACTGCTTCCACATGCCCAGTTTCTGTTTTACCACGGCTACATGCCCCTTCCAGTTTTTGACGCACACCCCAGCCCCTCCGAACCATATCCCCAGCAACTTCAGGTAGTCTGACCTGACGGTGAAGGGAACAAAGGATCGGTCGGCTCAGTTCCCAAAGAACATGGCCTTGCTCTTGCCGCGATTTACTTTTGCTCCTGAAGCCAGTTCGAACTGGTCGCAGATGCTCATCAGCCTGCGAACAGACAGCAGATCCGAGCAGAAGACGGTGACATCGTCCATGTATAGGGAGGCTTTGACCTGAGTGCCTCCGCTGCCTGGGATTGTCACCCTGCTAATGCCTGCATCCTTCCTAATAGACTCAGCAAAAGGTTTGATGCAGCAAACAAAACAGGGAAGAGAGGACAGCCCTGTCTGACTCCAAATTTGATCGGAAAACTTTCCAATTCCCACGCATTGATTGAGACTGCGCTACTGATGTTTGTGTCGAGCAGTTGGATCCAATTGCTAATTCCCTCCCCAAACTCCATTTTGGAGAGCATGTCCATGATGTAGGTGTGCAATATCCTGTCAAAAGCCTTCTCCTCGTCCAAGCTGCTGAGGCAGGTGTCCACCCCCCAACCCTGTTCCGCACAGAGGCGATCGCATCCCTGAGCAGCGTGAGGCTATCTGAGATCTTCCTGCCTGGTACAGTGCAGATCTGATCGGGGTGAAACTCGAACTGCAGACCAGACTAGACCCAACTGGCGATGACTTTGGACAGAATTTTGTAGTCCACATGAAGCAGTGAGATGGGTTGCCAATATCTGATTTCCTCCCTCTCCCCCTTCAGCTTGTAGACGAGGGTGATGATGCCTTTCCTCATGGATTCTGACATTCTGCCGATCAGAAGCATACTCTCATACACTTCCAGCAGGTCTGGGCCAATCCAGTTCCACAGAGTCGGATACAACTCACCCGGTAAGCCCTCACTTCCGGGAGTTTTATTGTCTCAAAGGACATGACTGCCTTTGTCAGCTTGTTCAGAGTTAGCGGTTTGTCCAGACTCTCCCGTGTACTATCATCTAAGACCTCCGTGATAAAGAACTGGGAGGCCGTGCTGTCCATGGGCTTCATATCATACAGCCCAACATAAAAGGATTTGCTGATCCTTAGTATGTCAGACTGCGATGAGTTACCGAGCCATCCTCTTCCTTCAGACTGCTGATCACTGAGCTCTCTGTATACCTTTTGGAAGAAGAAATGCGAGCACATCTCATCCTGCTCAACGGAGAAGACTCTGGACTGGAAGATGATCTTGGAGGCCTCTGTGGCAAAGACCGAGGCCTGCTGGCTCTTCACCTCTTGGAGATCCTCCTTGACCTCGACTTCCATCGACTGCAGCAGGAGCAGATTCTGCATTCTTTTCTGGAGTCGGGACATTTCCCTCTGTCTCTCTCTCGCCCTCTGAAAACCTTTGAGGATGAAAAACCTCTTCATGTTCGCCTTGATCACTTCCCACCAGTGCGCCGGAGACTCAAAGAGGGGTTTCACGGTTCTCCAACTTTTGTAATGCCTTTTGAGTTCCTCAATGTTCTCTGGGGTCAGCAGATTTTTGTTCAGCTTCCATGTCCCCCTGCCAACCCGCTGGTCATCCTGTAAGTGACAGTGGGCCAGTGGCTGGAATTGGTCAGAGAAGAGCACCAGCTTGACGTCGGTGGATCTGACCATGAATGCATGGGATACAAACAGGAAATTAATCCTAGAATCATAGAGTCGTACAGCATGGAAACAGGCCCTTCAGCCCACCGTGTCCATGCCGACCATAATGCCTATCTATACTAATCCCATCTGCCTGCATTAATTCTATATCCCTCTATGCCTTGCTCATTCAAGTACCTGTCCAGATGCCTCTTAAATGTTGCTACTGTTCCTGCCTCCACCACTTCCTCAGGCAGCTCATTCCAGATACCCACTATTCTTTGTGTGAAAAATTTACCCCTTTGATTGCCTTTAAACCTCCTCCCTCTCACCTTAAATCTATGCCCTCTAGTTTTAGTCACCCCAACCATGGGAAACAGACTCTGGCTATCTACCCTATCTATGCCTCTCATAATTTTATATACCTCTATCATGTTCCCCTGAGCCTCCTTCGCTCCAGGGAAAGCAGACCCAGCCTATCCAATCTCTCTTTATAACTCAAGCCCTCCAAACCAGGCAACATCCTTGTGAATCTTTTCTGCACCCTCTCCAGCTTAATCACATCTTTCCTGTAGTGCGGTGACCAGAACTGCACACAGTACTCCAAGTGCGGCCAAACCAATGTTATGTACAACTGTAACATGACGTCCCAACTCTTGTACTCAATGCCTCAGCCGATGAAGGCAAGCATGCCATTTGCCTTCTTCACCACCATGTCTACCTGTGTTGCCACTTTCAGGGAACTATGTACTTGCACCCCAAGGTCTCTCTGCTGCCCTGCCATTCACTGTATATGTCCTGCCCTGGTTTAACTTCCCAAAATGCATCACTTCACACTTGTCTGCGTTAAATTCCATTTGCCACTCCCCTGCCCACTTTCCCAGTTGATCTATATCCTGTTGCAACCTTAGACAACCTTTATTTTATTTAGAGATACAGCACTGAAACAGGCCTTTCGGCCCACCGAGTCTGTGCCGACCAACAGCCACCCATTTATACTCATCCTACATTAACCCCATATTACCCACCATTCTCCTACCACCTACCCACAATGGCCAATTTACCTATCAACCTGCAAGTCTTTGGCTGTAGGAGGAAACCAGAGCACCGGGTGGAAACCCACGCAGACACAGGGAGAACTTGCAAACTCCGCACAGGCAGTACCCAGAACTGAACCCGGGTCACTGGAGCTGTGAGGCTGCAGTGCTAACCACTGCGCCACAGTGCCACCTTCTTCACTGTCCACTATACCACCAATTTTGGTGTCATCTGCAAACTTACTAATCATGCCCCTTACATTCACATCCAAGTCATTAATATATATGACAAACAACAGAGGGCCCAGCACCGATCCCTGCAGCACACCACTGGTCACCGGCCTCCAATCTGAAAAACAACCCTCCACTACCACCCTCTGCCTCCTATCACCAAGCCAATTTTGTATCCAATTTGCTAGCTCACCCTGGATCCCATGTGTTTGAACCTTCTGGACCAGCCTACCATGCGGGACCTTGTCAAAGGCCTTGCTAAAGTCCATGTAGACAATGTCCATCGCCCTGCCCTCGTCAATCCTCTTGGTCACCTCCTCGAAAAACTCAAATTCGTGAGATATGATTTCCCACGCACAAAGCCATGCTGACTATCCTTAATCAGACCATGCCTTTCCAGATGCGTATAAATCCTGTCTCTCAGAATCCCTTCCAATAACTTTCCCACCACTGATGTAAGGCTCACCGGCCTGTAGTTCCCTGGCTTATCCCTGCTTCCGTTCTTAAATAAAGGCACAACATTAGCTATCCTCCAGTCTTCCGGTACCTCACCCGTGGCTAACGATGATACAAAAATCTCTGCCAGGGCCCCAGCAATCTCCTCCCTTGCTTCCCATAGCATCCTAGGATACACCTGGTCAGGCCCTAGGGATTTATCCACCTTAATGCGCTTCAAAACCTCCAACACCTCCTCATTTGTAATGTTGATATGCTCCAGGATATCGGTGTTCCCTCCCTTGAACTCATGAGCTTCCATGACCTTCTCCACGGTAAATACAGACGAGAAATATTCATTTAAGACCTCGCCCATTTCCCATGGCTCAACACACAGATTGCCACACTGATCCTTAAGAGGATCTACTCTCTCTCTAGCTACCCTTTTACTCTTAATATACTTATAGAATCTTTTAGGATTCACCTTTATCTTACCTGCCAGGGAAATCTCATGGCCCCTTTTCGCCCTCCTAATTTCCTTCTTAAGTGTACTCCAACATCCCCTATACTCCTCGAGGGACTCGCTCGATCCCAGCTGCCTATACCTGATATATGCCTTCTTCTTTGTCCTGACCAGACCTCAACCAAGGTTCCCTAAACTTGCCAGTCTTGCCCTTCCATCTAACAGGAACATGCCAGCCCTGAACTCTTCCTATCTCACTTTTAAAAGCCTCCCACTTGCCAGACGTTCCTTTACCTGTAAACAGCCTCTCCCATTCAACTTTTGAGAGTTCCTATCTGATGCCATCGAAATTAGCCTTCCCCCAATTTAGGACTTCAACCTGAGGACCAGTCCTATCCTTTTCCATAACTATCTTGAAGCTAATAGAGTTATGGTCATTGGTCATTGCCCATCCTCATTTCCTAAGAGGAGGTCAAGTGTAGCCCCTTCTCGAGTGGGGCCATCCACATACTGCTTCAGAAAACTATCCTAGACACACTTAACAAATTCTTCCCCATCTGATCCCTTAGCACGAAGACAGTCCCAGTCAATATTAGGGAAGTTAAAATCACCTACTATTACAACCCTATAATTCTTACACCTATCTGTGATTTCCCTACATATATGCTCCTCCATTTCCCTCTGACTATTGGGGGGCCTATAGTATAATCCCATCAAAGTGATCATCCCTTTCTTATTTCTAAGTTCTACCCATATGGCCTCGCTGGACATTCTCCCCGGGATATCCTCTCTAAGTACTGCCGTGATGTCCTCCCTAATCAATAGTGCAACTCCCCCTCCTCTCTTACCTCCACCTCTGTTACGCTGGAAGCATCGGTACCCTGGAACATTGAGCTGCCAGTCCTGCCCATCCCTCAACCACGTTTCCGTAATAGCTATAATATCACAATCCCATGTACCGATCCATGCTCTGAGTTCATCTGCCTTACCTGGAAGGCTTCTTGCATTAAAGTAAATGCAGTTTAGCCGACCAGACCTTCCACACTCCCTGTTCTGCCCCTGCCCAGCCTGCCTACTGGACTTGCTTGCTTTAACCTCTACATTTGCCTCAACCATCTCATCTGAGAGACTACTACTTTGGGTCCCACCCCCCCTGCAAGACCAGTTTAAACCCTCCCGAGTAGTGCTAGCAAACCTCCCCGCAAGGATATCGGTCCCCCTCCAGTTTAGATGCAACCCGTCCTTCTTGTACAGGTCACCTCTGCACCAGAAGAGATCCCAATGATCCAAGTAGCTGAAGCCCTCCCGCCTACACCAGCTCTTCAGCCACACATTCATTTGCCTAATCCTATTCCTACCCTCACTAGCACGTGGCACAGGGAGTAATCTTGAGATTACAACCCTGGAGGTCCTGCTTTTTAACCTTCTGTCTAACTCCCTATATTCACTTTGCAGGACCTCATCTCTCTTCCTGCCTATGTCATTCGTACCAATATGGAACACGACCTCTGGCTGCTCACCCTCCCCTTTCAGAATGTCCTGCAGCCGCTCCGAGACATCCTTGACCCTAACACCAGGGAGGCAACATGCCATCCTGGAGTCTCATTTGTGGCTACAGAAATGCCTATCTGCACCCCTTATGATAGAATCCCCTATCACTATAGCTCTTCCACTCCTTTTCCTCCCCTGCTGTGCAGCAGAGCCCTCCGTGGTGCCACAAACTTGGCGGCTGCTGCTTTCCCCTGGGAGGTCATCCCCCCCCCCAACAGTATCCAAAGTGGTACATCTGTTTGAGAGGGGGATGGCCACAGGGGACTCCTGCACTACCTGCCTGCGCCTACTATTCCGTCTGGTGGTCACCCATCTCTTTTCTGCCCGTGCAGCCATTACCTGCGGTGTGACCACCTCACCAAACGTGCTATCCATGACGTTCACAGCATCGCAGATGCTCCACAGTGAATCCACCCACACCTCCAGCTCCGTAATGCGGGTAGCCAGTAGCTGCAGCTGGATACATTTCCTGCACACATGGTCATCAGGGACACTGGAAGCATCCCTGGTTTCCCACATAGTGCAGGAGGAGCATATCACGGGGCTGAGCTCTCCTGCCATGACTTACCCTTAGGTTAATTAGTTACTCCCTTAATTAAAAAATACTAGGGGCCTTGTTCTACCCACTTCAATCTAAAGTCCTTTAAAAACACTTTAGTAGTCCTCACCTTATCACCAGAGGTTTTATTTTCAACAAAAAAAAACTTACCCCTTAATTTTTGAAAGATATTCTAACAGTTGCCACTCACCAACCAATCACCTTGCAGCTCTCCATGGACATTTGACAAAATTATTGACTCAGCCATGGACATGGGGTAACTAATCTGGATATAAAGTGTATAGCCATCCAAATACCAACAAAACACAGTCCGATTTAAAACACATTCTCCCTATTTATTGAGACACCTGGTATTGCTTTTGTTTGCACAAGTAGTCAATGTCTGCCCACACACTTGATGTAGTTATGTGGAGAATCCGGATAGATGTACTGATTCGGCAAATTCTTTTTGACCAGCGGCAGCAGTGAGAGTGCGAGCCAGGGGGCAGCTGGGAAGGTAAGTTTCAGTATAAAGTACTTACCTAGCGATTCAGCAGCTTTGGCAGGGTGGGAAAAAAAAAACTGAAAAAGTGACGTCACAGGAAAGCTGTGACCTGATTGGCTGGTAGGGAATCTGTACCGAATTTGAAAATAAAACTGATAAAAATTGATTAAAGCACTAATTAACTAATTAATAAGTAGAATAACTAAACCAGAGGGAGGAGATTACTGTATTTAGACAGCATTTAATATTTATTGTCGAAATCTAGCACTAGGGACCACACAGTGAAGTGCATCATAATTTAGTAAGGATTTAATAAGTATTTATTTATTTTATATCAATTAACTAATTAGTGATAGAAATGTCAGTTAGAGGGGTGAAATGCTTCACCTGTGAGATGTGGGAAGTCCGTGATACTTCCAGCGTTCCGGGCGACTACATCTGCAGGAAGTGTACCCAGTTGCAGCTCCTCACAGACCGCATGGATCGGTTGGAGCGGCAGCTGGATGCACTTAGGAGCATGCAGGTGGTGGAAAGCGTCACAGACAGGAGTTTTAGAGAAGTGGTTACACCCAAGGTGCAGGCAGATAGATGGGTGACCACTAGAAGGGGCAGGCAGTCAGTGCAGGAATCCCCTGTGGCTATCCCCCTCTCTAACAAGTATACCGTTTTGGATACTGTTGGGGGGGGATGGCCTATCAGGGGAAAACAGCAGCAGCCAGAGCAGTGGCACCACGGTTGGCACTGTTCTTCAGCAGGGAGGGACAAAGCACAGAAGAGCAATAGTTATAGGGGACTCTATAGTCAGGGGCACAGATCGGCGCTACTGTGGACGTGAAAGAGACTCCAGGAAGGTATGTTGCCTCCCTGGTGCCAGGGTCAAGGATGTCTCTGAACGGAGTTAGGGCATTCTGAAGGGGGAGGGTGAACAGCCAGAGGTTGTGGTACACATCGGTACCAATGACATAGGCAGGAAGAGTGATGAGGTCCTGCAGGGGGAGTTTAGGGAGTTAGGTAGTAAGTTAAAAAACAGGACCTCTAGGGTTGTAATCTCTGGATTACTCCCTGTGCCATGTGCCAGTGAGGCTAGAAACAGGAAGATAGTGCAGCTAAACACATGGCTGAGCAGCTGGTGTAGAAGGGAGGGTTTCAGATATCTGGACCATTGGGCTCTCTTCAGGGACAGATGGGACCTGTACAAGAAGGACGGGTTGCATCTAATCTGGAAGGGCACTAATAGCCTGGCTGCAAGGTTTGCTAGTGTCACTCGGGAGGGTTTAAACTAGTGTGGCAGGGGGGTGGGAACCAGAGCAGTAGGACAGCTAGTGAAGTAAATGAGGAGGGCATAGTAAATAAGGCCAGTAGGACTAAGAGGAAGAGCAGGCAGGGAGATGTTGTTGAGAACAGCGGGGCTGGTGGTCTGAAGTGCATTTGTTTCAATGCGAGAAGTATAACAGGTAAGGCAGATGAACTTAGAGCTTGGATTAGTACTTGGAAATATGTTGTTGCTATTACAGAGACTTGGTTGAAGGTAGGGCAGGATTGGCAGCTAAATGTTCCAGGCTTTAGAAGCTTCAGGCGGATAGAGGGGGATGTAAAAGGGGTGGGGGAGTTGCATTACTGGTTAAGGAGAATATCACAGCTGTACTGCGGGAGGACACCTCAGAGGGGTCATGCAGCGAGGCAATATGGGTGGAGCTCAGGAATAGGAAGGGTGCAGTCACGATGTTAGGGGTTTACTACAGGCCTCCCAACAGCCAGCGGGAGGTAGAGGAGCAGATATGTAGACAGATTTTGGAAAGATGTAAAGGTAACAGGGTTGTAGTGGTGGGTGATTTTAACTTCCCCAATATTGACTGGGACTCACTTAGTGCTAGTGGCTTGGATGGGGCAGAATTTGTGAGGAGCATCCAGGAGGGCTTCTTGAAACAATATGTAGATAGTCCAACTAGGGATGGGGCCATTCTGGACCTGGTATTGGGGAATGAGCCCGGCCAGGTGGTCGAAGTTTCAGTGGGGGAGCATTTCGGGAGCAGTGACCATAATTCCATAAGTTTTAAGGTACTTGTGAATAAGGATAAAAGTAGTCCTCGGGTAAAGGTGCTAAATTGGGGGAAGGCTAATTATAACAATATTAGGCAGGAACTGAAGAATTTAGATTGTGGATGGCTGTTTGAGGGTAAATCAACATCTGACATGTGGGAGTCTTTCAAACGTCAGCTGATTAGAATCCAGCACCAGCATGTTCCTGTGAGGAAGAAAGACAAGTTTGGCAAGTTTCGGGTAGCTTGGATAACACGGGATATTGTGAGCCTAGTCAAAAAGAAAAAGGAAGCATTTGTAAGGGCTGGAAGGCTAGGAACAGATGAAGCACTTGAGGAATATAAAGACAGTAGGAAGGAACTTAAGCAAGGAGTTAGGAGGGCTAAAAGGGGTCATGAAAAGTCATTGGCAAACAGGATTAAGGAAAATCCCAAAGCTTTTTATACATATATAAAGAGCAAGAGGGTAACCAGGGAAAGGGTTGGCCCACTCAAGGACAGAGATGGGAATCTATGCGTGGAGCCAGAGGAAATGGGCGAGGTGCTAAATGAGTACTTTGCATCAGTATTTACCAAGGAGAAGGACTTGGTGGATGATGAGCCTAGGGAAGGGAGTGCAGATAGTCTCAGTCATCTCATTATCAAAAAGGAGGAGGTGTTGGATGTCTTGCAAAGCATTAAGGTAGATAAGTCCCCCAGGGCCTGATGGGATCTACCCTAGAATACTGAGGGAGGCAAGGGAAGAAATTGCTGGGGCCTTGACAGAAATCTTTGCATCCTCATTGGCTACAGGTGAGGTCCCAGAGGACTGGAGAATAGCCAATGTTGTGCCTTTGTTTAAGAAGGGTGGCAAGGATAATCCAGGAAATTATAGGCCGGTGAGCCTTACGTCAGTGGTAGGGAAACTATTAGAGAGGATTCTTCAGGACAGGATTTACTCCCATTTGGAAACAAACAAACTTATTAGCGAGAGACAGCATGGTTTTGTGAAGGGGAGGTCGTGTCTTACTAATTTGATTGAGTTTTTTGAGGAAGTGACGAAGATGATTGATGAGGGAAGGGCGGTGGATGTTGTCTCTATGGACTTTAGTAAAGCCTTTGAAAAGGTCCCGCATGGCAGACTGGTGCAAAAGGTGAAGTCACACGGGATCAGAGGTGAGCTGGCAAGATGGATACAGAACTGGCTCGGTCACAGAAGACAGAGGGTAACAGTGGATGGGTGTTTTTCTGAATGGAGGGATGTGACTCGTGTGTTCCGCAGGGATCAGTGCTGGGACCTTTGCTGTTTGTAGTATATATAAATGATTTGGAGGAAAATGTAGCTGGTCTGATTAGTAAGTTTGCGGACGACACAAAGGTTGGTGGAGTTGCGGATAATGATGAGGATTGTCAGAGGATACAGCAGGATATAGATCGGTTGGAGACTTGGGTGGAGAAATGGCAGATGGAGTTTAATCTGGACAAATGTGAGGTAATGCATTTTGGAAGGTATAATGCAGGTGGGAGGTATACAGTAAATGGCAGAACCCTTAGGAGTATTGACAGGCAGAGAGACCTGGGCGTACAGGTCCACAGGTCACTGAAAGTGGCAACGCAGGTGGATAAGGTAGTCAAGAAGGCATTCGGCATGCTTGCCTTCATCGGTCGGGGCATAGAGTATAAAAATTGGCAAGTCATGTTGCAGCTGTACAGAACCTTAGTTAGGCCACACTTAGAATATTGCATGCAATTCTGGTCGCCACACTACCAGAAGGACGTGGAGGCTTTGGAGAGGGTATAGAGGAGGTTTACCAGGATGTTGCCTGGTCTGGAGGGCATTAGCTATGAGGAGAGGTTGGAAAAACTCGTATTGTTTTCACTGGAACAACGGAGGTGGAGGGGCGACATGATAGAGGTTTACAAAGTTATGAGCGGCATGGACAGAGTGGATAGTCAGAAGCTTTTTCCCAGGGTGGAAGAGTCAGTTACTAGGGGGACATAGGTTTAAGGTGCGAGGAGCAAAATTTAGAGGCATTTAGAGATGTGTGAGGCACGTTCTTGACACAGAGGGTGGTGAATGCCTGGAACTTGCTGCCAGGGGAGGTCGTGGAAGCAGATACGATAGCGACGTTTAAGAGACATCTTGACAAATATATGAATAGGAAGGGAATAGAGGGATATGGGCCCCGGAAGTGCAGAAGGTGTTAGTTTCGGCAGGCATCAAGATCGGTGCAGGCTTGGAGGGCCGAATGGCCTGTTCCTGTGCTGTACTGGGAGGGCCGAATGGCCTGTTCCTGTGCTGTACTGTTCTTTGTTCTTTGTTCTTTGTTCTTTAGTTAGTGTTGATTTTTAGTTTAGTTGTTATAGTAAAAGTCTTAAAGCATGAAATTTTGTCATGTAATCCTTTAATTGGTCTGCGGAGTTCATATCTCTTGTTTTTAAGTTAACGGTCTCAACTGAGGTCATAACAGTATTGTGGAGTGTTTTTAGAGGTGTGTTGGTGAGTTCCTGGATTTGGCGGGGAGTGTTACTGCATCATCACAGGGAGGGCAGAGGTGTTCATATCTATCCACACAAATGCTGGGATTTTATCTTGGCGATGGGTGTCTCGACCACCGGCAAAAGCGCTGGTGAGAGCCCTACATCGCCCCCTTGGGGGAAGACCTGCCAAATCAAATGCCGATTTGGCACTTAAGTGGAAAGCAGCAGGTATTTCCCAGGACCAAGGGCCCCAGAGGCGGAAGTCCCACCTGCTGAGAGTTGCCAGCCAATCAGAGGCTGGCAGCACTTTAACTGAGGAGCACCACCACAGAACCGGTGGCTATTGCTGGTTGAACACTCAAATGAGACCCTGGAACCAGGCCACAGGTAAATCAGGGCGGGAGGGTTTTCGCGGCATAGGGGTCATGGGGAAGGGAATATAGTGGGGTCAGTAGCAAGGGCAGGGAGGGTGGCTCTCGGCAGGCTCCCCCCTTCCTGGTGTATGGTCCCTCGTTCAGGCACTGTGCCTTTTAATGAAGGACTTTCCCATCCTGTGCCACCCCCACCCCCTGCGGAGCCAGTAAGCAACCCGCATGGGTTTGCTTGGCATTCTCCCCGTGTGCCGACAGGCTAATTCCGACGGTGACAGGATGAGGCCCTTAATTGGGCATTAATTGCCCACTTAAGGGCCTCAAATGGTGGTGGGGCAGGAAGGCGATTCACAGGCCTTAATCTGGGTGGAGGCGGGAGGGTGGTGAGGTCACCACCCCCCCCCCCCACCCCGACCATCTCGCCCGATTATACGTTATGCCCATCTCCGAACCTGACATGGGGGAAGAGCATAAAATTCCCCTGAAAGGCTGCAACAGGTATGAGGGCTATGGTTGCAGTGCCCCTGGGTCTGTAGCACAAAAGGGAGATGAAGCAGATACTGCACAGAGGGCAACTTGGAGCCAGACATCTCCATGCTCCTTGACAGTGACAGGAGGATGTCTGGCAGGCCAGCCAATGCCCCCAGCATCTCAGTGCAAATGCCATATTAGCACTCTCCTTTATGTTGCCCCATCGAGGTCCTCATCCAAGACCTCTGAAGCAGAACTCTTCTGCAACCTTCCCCTCCATTTAGCTCGCACACAAGCCATTCATTACCCCGAGCATGGCTGCAGCCCACTTGTGCCCGGCAACTCGTCATGTGCTGATCCCAACTCTATATTTGCCTCCAAGTGCCGATATCGGAGCTGATGGCTGCATGTGTCAGATCAAGTGACAGGACCATTTTCCAAGTGCTATAAAGTTGCCCTTCCTCCTCCTCTTTGTGCTGCTGTAGCTGGGCAGGTGGCAGTGCCTGGGTGGCTGAAAACAGAAATTCAGAAGGGAAAGCTAGAGGGAGTGTAAAGCAAAAGAGGTCCATGGTCACACCACCTGCAACTTGCTCACATGCCAGATAGCAGGATTAGAGTGAGCTGGGAGTTGAGAATGGGCATACGACAGGAACATACCGCATCCTTAATGTTCTCAGTGATGCTGGATGCCATGGGCACTGTTACAGCCGATCCCATGATGCGGAGAACGATCTCCTCCATAGGGCTCAGGCATCCTTGTCCGCCGCAAGCTCTTCTCCCTTCTCCTCTTGCCCTGCAGGAGTGAGAGAAGAATGTCAGTGATTGTGTAGCACTGTATTTGGGTGATGTGCCTGCAATAGCTGAGTAGCTGGAGGTGTGTGGAGGCAATGGGAGCTGGTGAGAGGCTGAGAGAGCTGTTAGGCGTGAATCCTGAGTTTCAGCAACTGTTGCTGGGTGAGTGATGGGGGTGTGGTGCATTGAGCAGCATGAGAGGCTGGTGGCATGGTGAGTCGGAGATTTCATGTGACGATGTGTTCACTGACACTGACCACCTGTGTGATTTTATTAAACTTCTTGTGGCACAGCTGCCAGCTCCTCTGGTCCAGACGTCAGGAATTGACCTCCCTGGTCACCTGCTCGCAATCCCTTCTGAAGGTGGTACTTGAGGGCCTCCTGACCCCTGCGGAACCATAGCATCTCTCCTCTTGCCCACCTCCATACTAAGGTCTTCAGCGTCCTATCAGTGACCCTGGAGCCCTTTCTCTGCTTTGGTGTTCCATTTTCCTTGTTTAGGATTGTAGAGCAATAGCATTCAGCAACAGCCTCCTGCAATTCAGTACAGCTTCCCTTTGAGAGGAACAGACCACCTTTAAGAACAGAAGGCTGGCTGCACCACAAGCACGGGAGCTGTACAGTCCAATGCTATAATCACATAAAAGAGGTGGCTTCACCAAATTTGTGTGCTGCCCACCTCCATCGGAACCAATGTGGACAGGTCACAAAACATGACCCCTAAGCCTGAAAAATGGAGCCAATCAATTTTTTAGCCTGGAATCTTGTATGAACCCGTGCATATAAGAACATAATTGTTTGCTTTTTCTTTCCATTAAAAAATATTTCTTGATGTATTTAAGAGTGGTAACCTGGAGCAGTTTTATTAATACAACTGAAAATGCGTTTATCACAATAAGTAAACATTTTTCTAAGTGTGTGCAATCACCGACCTGTAGATACTATGATTTCAAATCATTTTAAATCATTTAATTCAGTTTTAAAAAAAACCCTACTCAGTAATTTAATAGGTGCATCCCTGTCAGTTTCTTAGTAAACAATACATTTTTTGATGTTTAAAACAGGCCTGCTAGTGCCCGTACGCCTAATAAAATAACACAATTTAAAGAGCCATCTCTAACCAGCACAATCAGTGGAAGCTTGGGAGTGTGGTCAGTTTTGTTGATGGGGCCTGATCTGGTCAAAATGAATCCTAAATCAGCATAAAGATTGCAGAACACCTAAAATTAAGTGGTTTTGGGCATAAGTCATGTTTAAAATTCCCCACTTTTAGCAGTTATTTGGCCAATTGCGCTGGTCTCTACCCCATTATTCTAAACAATTTGGACTTAGCACATTCTATAGGTCACTGGTATATAAATGTGAATGCTGAAGTTAACATTTATCCCAAATATCAGATTGGAAGAAAAGACACATAATAAAATTGAAGTGTAAATTATACAGGTTACATAAATAGTTCCAAAATGTAGAAAAATGTTATGAAATAATTACAACCATTGAGGACACTATACTGGTTTATTTATTCTTAAAGTGAAGTGTCATCCCCAATTTTCTCATCATCATTAGGTTTTTATTTGTTACTTAGTTTAGATATGGGGTGCTAGAGTTCACTTTAAACAGAAATTGGGTTCAGCAATGGTTGTTTAATTTGTATCACTGAAGACAACACATTGAGATTTTTTGTGACTACACTGCTGTTGGTGGGGAAATATGGACTGTGACTGAAGTATTAAAGATTGACAGCTTTGGTACAAAGTACTTGAGAAGGATCTTGAGCGTCAAATAGCAGGACCGCATCACTAACGAGATGGTGCATGAGTGGGACAAAAGAATCCCATTTTCAACTAACATGTGGAGTAGACACATCAAATGGGCAGACCGTGTAGCTGGAATGGGAGAAGATAAAATATTAAAGACAATTGACAGTTTTGATGCTAAGTCGATGGGAAAGACCTTCGGCATTGAATAGCAGGACCACATCATTAATAAAATAGTGCAACAGCGGACAAATAGAATCCTACTGTCAATTGCAGTGCGGCACAAGCCTTGAAATGGGCAGGTTACCTCACTGGAATGGGAAAAAAAACAATAGTGAATGGGGAGTGAAGGTCGACATCCAAGAGGCAACTGTGATGGAGAACTGAGATGAAATGGACCAAAGGTGCAAGGAAAATACAAAGGCACGAAACCTGATAGACTATGGAATATGATGACTGATGGCTTGTTTGGATGATGGCAGAGTTGTGAAATGCAACTGAATACAATGATAACATTTAAAAAGCCTAATTTTCTTACTTCTAAATGTACAAAAATACAAAAATGACTGGTAGGAAAAGACAGGCTGATCATTCAAACCTGCTTCACATTCATGATGCCTGAAGCATTGTGACTGGACACTTCCTAACCTTCCCACAGCCATGTAGTCTCCAGGGAACAGCAAAAAAGCAGAAAGAAACTTAGGGCCAATAAGCAAAAACAAATCTGGAAATTGCCTATCCAGCCTCTCCGACACCCTCAGGGTGCCGGTCCAGGAGATCTCACTGAAGATGTGTCAATATAACCTTGATTTAACCACTTCAGTAGAACATCCTCTGCATGTTTAAAATGATGCCTTCCCCACCTCCTCTCATCAGTTTTTTTCTCTCCTCTTTCCTCTCCTGAAGGCACTCGCTCCTTGTTGTGATATGGTTGCGCAAGTTTATATTGCTCTCCAGTACCTCATCCATGTGCGAGTGTCAACAGCATACTTGACTATGGAGAGCATCACAGCATCTGAGCAAAACCCTGTCTTCACCAGAAATTCTCATACATGCACTCAGCCGAGGTTTCTGGATCGCAATGAGGAGCAGACACCTTTGTTGATTTCCCTCTCCCTCACCCAGTAGATCAGAAGCTAACTATTATCACTCTTGTACTGGCCCAAATGAGATCAGCTAACATAGCACAGACCTGTGATCAAAGCAGCAACCTGACTGGTCTGTATGGCTCAGCAACTCACTGCTTGAACAAACTGAGCCATTGTGCAATTGCATTCAGTTATATATCAGAAAGGTCATTTCCAACACACTTATATTTTACACAAGAGGTAAGCATGTAAGAAACAATGGAATGTTTGATTTATGTAATTCTTTCGATAACCTCCGTCATTTCAATGGGATAAAAATATTGTAACCTTAAAGAGTTAAAGTACATCATTAATTTATCACTGAAGGATTTCCATGATATTTGGCCACCTTAATAATTACAATGACAGTTAAGAATACAATATGGTGTACTGCAAATTCATAAAAATAAAAAAAAATCCACAGTCCAGTCAAATATATCCTTCAGTTCAGTACCACTTACTCTGGCTTTTTGAACTCTTTCAAAATCTACACTAGCTGCTAATTTAATTGATACACATACTGACTTGTTTTGAAAGACCCTGTTCAGCCCCATTTAAAAATTAACTTAAATTGTTTGTCTACGTGAAGTCATATAGAATCAGCACATCTCCATTACCAGACTTTTTCCTGTCATCATCATCAGGAGATTCTCTTTCCTGCTTAGAAATGGATAATTTGAACGATCAAAGATGAAATGTGAGTTGACCACACATTTTACACTAATGGCCATTTCCAAAAACGTGTTAGTCATATTTAAGTTTTTATGCAAAGATGGCACTTTTGAATCATTAGCAATGGATCTTCATTTTAAAGGTATCTACACCTTGTATTTCTGCCAGCATCTTTAAATACAAAGTACTAACTCAACAGCAATGCACTGGGAAAAGCCTAGAGTGATCACATAATCATAGGAACACTCCAATCTCCCTGCAAGATGTCACAGACTTTAAAGAAATACTCTCAGCAACTTATATTGATATCCAGAATATTTCAATACTAATTCTGAAGAAGTTTTCAATTGTAACTTTAATATTTTATTTGCGGGCAGAGTGGGGAGGTGATGGGGGTTGGTGGTGTTCTACTCTATGGCTGAGAGGTAACCTCTCAGTCTGACTCAGTCACTGGGCACAAGGATGTGAGTGAGGATGACCCCCACTGGATTTTTCCTGTGTTTATCTTTCGCTCCTCAGTCTTTGGTTCTGCTCAGAATTGTTGAACTGGTTCATGTTTTGCTGTTACTGTCTGTTTGTAGCTGATCTCTGACTTAGCTGAAAGATTTGTTTTCTGCAGAGCCACTTTCCTTTTCTGAATGGTGATGCTTCTGCCTGTGAGCACTGGCATCTATCCAATAAAGTACTTCTATGGCTTTGCAATGGCCAGTTGATAGATAATCAGTGAGAAGCTTCACTGTTTGAATGGATGTACAGCTGTATCCAACCCGAGCTACATTTCGGCAATATTTCTGCTTTGGAGCTTAAAGTCTTCCTGTCACAAGTTTATAGTTCCTAGGAAACATAAAATACACCCCAAACTAACTGCAGAAAATCCAATTCAAATCATAGAAACATACAGTACAGAGGAAGACCATTTCAATCATCATGCCTTTTCCAACTCTTTAAAAAAGATTTCCTATTAGTCCCACTCCCCTGTTCTTTCCCCACAGCCCTGCATCTTTTCTCTTTTATCCCAAATATTTATCCAATTCCCCTTTGAAAGTTATTACTGAATCTACTTCTGTTATGCTTTCAGGCAGCATATTCCAGATCATCATAACTCATGTAAAAAAAAACTCATCTCCCCTCTGCTTCTTCTGTCAATTATCTTACATCTGTATCCTTTGATTACCAACCCCTCCATCATTGGAAGCAGTTTTAACTTATTCATTCTATGAAAACCCTTCAGAACTCTGAACATTAAAGGTCCCCTTAACCCATTACTTTTGGAAGGCACAGCTGAAGTGAAGTACATTTCCTGCTTTGTCCTCTCTTGATTCTTGTGCAGTTTTCTTCCTTTTTGTAGTTTTTGGTTGTAAAACAGCCCTTTGATCAACAAATTATTGATATGTACCCAAATATTTTTAAGACATCCAAAAAACTGAATTGCTATAGTACTCATCTTACTTTGCACCCACTGCATTAACTCTGCAGTTTCATCTGAACTAATTTTGTTGCAGAGTCTCAGTATAGCCTTTTTAAGTCTCTCCCTGCATGTAATTTTGAATGTGATCCTGGCCTGAGTGCACTTGGTGCTGGACATGTTTATTGCTGAATCTCTGCAAGTGCTTGTTCCAATTTTATTTATCATTGATTTTCCACATGGGCCTTTTAAAACTCCTCCCTGTTATCCAGTAGTTGGCAAATATGAGCTGTTTCCACCATGAGCTCCACTGGTACAAGCTGTTGTATTATTTTCATCCAAGGCAGCCCTTACTATCTCAGTCACTTGTATCCTGATAGAATGTGCCCAACCTGGCACCAATAATGACATGGTCCAGTTTTAATTCAGGGGATTCACAGAGGGAGAATCAGATCAACCAGTAACTTTATTACATAAATGCAGCTTCAAATCCACATTGATTTTAGTTTCAAAGTTATCCAGAAACTATTCCTGTTGTTCATCTGATTTATGAGCTGCCCTCGGAGGGCTTCACTGAGCTTTACTTTTTTCTGTGTCAGGAGTTTCCTGGAACTCTCGGTAGAAGCAGCTGAACATCACATGAAAGAAATGCACTTGCGGGAACTCCTTACTTGTTCGCCTGCAATCACAAACAATTGTACTCAGAAAGTCAGTCAGGAAACCTGGGCTATTAAAACTCAAAGTCATAATTAAATAGAACATTCTGTATCAGAAGAAAATAACAACCAGTTGTCACCAGAATAGCTTTTAACATTTCTGTCAACTATAGCAAGTCTCCAATGCACAGATCATTACTCATTAATTTACTTATTACTCTTTCTACCATCATCGCAACAGTTAACAGGTTGCTGTTCTGGACAAACATAACTCCACACTGAAAACTTTTAACAAGTGAAACAAACCTTGCCTTCTTGCCAACTTTCAAATTATGCTTAGTCCAAAAAACACATTCCCTAAAAAATAATGTACATCAGAAGATAATCAATGTTCATTTAAATGACATTTTAGGATAAAGGTTACAAACCTGTTACTCTTTTGGGTTTTGTGCTAAATTTCTAGTCAGGTTCAATGCCACTGACCACTCTTGCAAGTGGTCCTTATATCCCTTATGATCCAGATTGCGCCTTTAGCTCCTTAATATCTAAATAAATAATATTAAGCAGATAAAGACTCATGATTCAACAGAGAACCCTCAGCACCATATACAGATGTACTGAAAGATATCACGTACTTCACCTTTATTGGGCAGAATGAATATACCGCTATCAGGCAGAGGCTCAAGCTACATACCAACAGGTAACGTCTTTAACACAGTAAAACATTCGAAGGTGCTTCACAGGAGGGTTACCAAACAAAATCTAACACTGAGCTACATAAGGAGATATTAGGGCAGGGGACCAAAAGCTTGGTTAAAGAGCTAGATTTGAAGGAGGAAAAAATAGGCAGAAAGGTTTCAGGAGAGAATTCCAGAGCTTAGGCCTAAGCAACTGAAGGCACAGCCGCCAATGGTAGACTGATGAAAAGCAGGGATGCTCATGATGTTAGAATTGGAGCAGCATAGCGATCTCGGAGCGCTGTAGGTTTGGAGGAGATTACTTTATTTTTATTCATTCATGGGAAGTGGGCGTCACTGGCTATGCCAGCATTTATTGCCCATCCCTAATTGCCCTTGAGAAGATGGTGGTGAGCTGCCTTCTTGAACTGCTGCAGTCCATGCGAGGTAGGTACACCCGCAATGCTGTTAGGAAGGGAGTTCCAGGATTTTGACCCAGCGACAGTGAAGGAATAGCGATATAGTTCCAAGTCAGGATGGTGTGTGACTTGGACGGAAACTTGCAGGTGGTGATGTTCCCATGCATCTGCTGCTCTTGTCCTTCGAGGTGGTAGAGGGCGTGGGTTTGGAAGGTGCTGTCTAAGGACCCTTGGTGCATTGCTGCAGTGCATCTTGTAGATGGTACACACTGCTGCCACTGTGCGTCGGTGGTAGAGGGAGTGAATGTTTGTGGATGGTGTGCCAATCAAGGGGGCTTCTTTGTCCTGGATGATGTCGAGCTTCTTGAGTGTTGCTGGTGCTGCACCCATCCAGGCAAGTGGAGAGTATTCCTTCACACACCTGACTTGTGCCTTGTAGATGGTGGACAGTCTTTGGGGAGTCAGGAGGTTAGTTACCTGCTGCAGGATTCCTAGCCTCTGACCTGCTGTTGTAGCCACAGTATTTATATGGCTACTCCAGTTCAATTTCTGGTCAATGGTAGCCTCTGGGATGTTGATAATGGGGGAATTCAGCAATGGTAATGCCATTGAATGTCAAGGGGAGATGGTTAGATTCTCTCTTGTTGGAGATGGTCATTGCCTGGCACTTGTGTGGCTCAAATGTTACCTGCCACTTATCAGCCCAACCCTGGATATTGTCCAGGTCTTGCTGCATTTCTACACGGACTGCTTCAGTATTTGAGGAGTCGCGAATGGTGCTGAACATTGTGCAATCATCAGCGAACATCCCCACTTCTGACCTTATGATTGAAGGAAGGTCATTGATGAAGCAGCTGAAGATGGTTGGGCCTAGGACACTACCCTGAGGAACTCCTGCAGCGATGTCCTGGAGCTCAGATGATTGACCTCCAACAACCACAGCCATCTTCCTTTGCGCTGGGTATGACTCTAACCAGCAGAGAGTTTTCCCCCTGATTCCCATTGACTCCAGTTTTGCTAGGGCTCCTTGATGCCATACCTGGTCAAATTCTGCCTTGATGTCAAGGGCAGTCGCTCTCACCTCACGTCTTGAGTTCAGCTCTTTTGTCCATGTTTGAACCAAGGCTGTAGTGAATTCAGATGCTGAGTGGCCCTGGCAGAACCCAAACTGGGTATCACTGAGCAGGTTATTGCTAAGCAAGTGCTGCTTGATGGCACTGTTGATGACACCTCCCATCACTTTGCTGATGATTGAGAGTAGACTGATGGGGCGGTAATTGGCCGGGTGGACTTGTCCTGCTTTTTGTGTAGAGGACATACCTGGGCAAGTTTCCACATTGCAGGATAGATGCCAGTGTTGTAGCTGTACTGGAACAGCTTGGCTAGGGGTGCAGCAAGTTCTGGAGCACAGGTCTTCAGTACTATTGCCGGAATATTGACAGGACCCATAGCCTTTGTAGTATTCAGTGCCTTCAGTCGTTTCTTGATATCTCACAGAGTGAATCGAACTACAGGAGATAGGGAGGGATGAGGCCATGAAGGGATCTGAAAACAAGAACAAAAATTTTAAAATCGGGGTATTGCTGGGCTGGAAGCCAATGTAGGTCAGTAAGCAGAGAGGCAATAGGCAAATGGGACTTGACATTCAGCTTTTTTTTATTTGTTCTTGAGATGTGTGCATTTCTGACAAGGCCAGCATTTATTGCTCATCCCTAATTGCCTTTGAGCAGGTGGTGGTAAGCCGCCTACAACTGAGTGGCTTGCTAGGCCATTTCAGAGGGCAGTTAAGAGTCAACCACATTGGTGTGCATCTGGAGGCACATGTAGGCCAGACCAGGTAAGGATGGCAGATTTCCTCCCTGAAGGGCATTAGTGAACCAGATGGATTTTTATGACAATCCAGTAGTTTCATGATGATCATTAATGAAACTAACATTTTATGCCACGATGGGCCGAAGGGCCTGTTTCTGTGCTGTATGACTCTATGCCAGATGAATTCATTAATTGAATTTAAATTCCCCAGCTGTCATGATGGGATTTGAACTCATATCTCTGGAGTATAATCTGGGCCTCTGGATTACTAGTCCAGTAACGTTACCACTATGCTACCATTCCCCTTCAAAACAAGATACATTATAGTATTCTTCTCAATACATGAAAATAATAGAGGCTTCCTCTGATCTTTCAACATACGCTGAACTTTGAAAATGAATGTTCAAACGAGCATCGTTTCTCTGCTAGTTACAGATTTTAGACTGTTGATCTAAGTACAAATAGTGCAATAGAAACCTGTAATTGGAAACCATTGTCCATCAAGTGAGATACAAAGAAACATTGGTCCTCCACCTATGCCCAAATCTGACCTGTGTCTTCACCTAGACCCCGCTGTCAATCGAAGAATCACTACCCCAGAATGTCTTGATTCTTTGCTCTCTGCCAAATGTCTTAAAAGTACAGGTTTAAGAACTTGTGAAGACACGTCAGAACAAACTAGCACTTTCAATTATAATTTATCCCCAGTTTGAAATGTCTATGATTGATGCTTTGTCCATCTGGGCAGCAAAGATATTGTAAAGCAGGTAAAAAATATTACATCTGTATTTAATCTACATTAGTATTTTAAAACCATCTTTCTTCAAAGAAAGCAAATGGTGGTGTATTAGTTGACCTACATCTTCTTGAACAAAATGTGTATTCTTTACCCTGCAGAAACAGCCCCCAGAAACCTTGCATATACTGTTACTAAGAATAAGAAATCAAAATCAATAATCAAAGACAGACTAAAACATGAATTGTTGCCTTTTGAGTACCATACAGTCTACTATAGTCTTCCTTCCTAAATCTCAGTAATCCCTCTGGTCCTACATTATACAGCATGAATTTCAAATTCAAACGTAAAATCTATATAACAATAACGTATATTTATATGCACCTTTAATGTAATAAAATGTCCCAAGGTGCTTCACAGGAGTATTATAAAACAAAATATGACACTGAGCCACAAAAGGAGATATTAGGGCAAATGACCAAAAGCTTGGTCAAAGAAGGTTTTAACGAGTGTCTTAAAGGAGGAAAGTGAGATAGAGGGGTGGAGAGGTGTAGGGAGGGAAATCCAGAGCTTAAGGCCTACCAGCTGAAGGTGCAGCCAACAATGATGGAGCGATTAAAATCAAAGATGCTCAAGAGGCCAGAATTAAATGAGTGCAGTTCTCTTGGAGGAGTGTGGGGCTGGAGGGCATTACAGAGATAGGGAGGGGGAAGGCAATGGAGGGATTTGAAAACAAGGATGAGAATTTTAAAATCAAGGCATTGCTTGACCGGGAGCCAGTGTAAGTCAGCAATTACAGGGGTGATAGGTGAACGGGACTTGGTGCGAGTTAAGACATGGACAACATAGTTTTGGATGACCTCAAGTTTGCAAAGGGTAGAATATAGGCGACCAGCCGGGAGTACGTTGGAATAGTCAAGTTGAGAGGTAACAAAGAGATAAATGAGGATTTCAGCAGCAAATGAGCTAAAACAGGGGTGACGTTGGGCAATGTTGCAAAGGTGGAAATTGGCAGTCTTAGTGATCACGCAAATATGTGGTCTGAAGCTCATCTGGGGTCAAATTCAACACGAAGATTGCAAACAGTCAAACAGTTACCAGGGAGAAGGATGGAGTCTGTAGCTAGAGAACGGAGTCTAGAGCAGAGACCGAAAACAGTGGCTTCAGTGTTCCCAATATATAATTGGAGGAAATTTCAGTACTGGATGTCGGATAAGCAGTCTGACAATTTAGCAACAGTGGAGGAGTGATGGTAAGGTAGAGTTGGGTGTCGTCAGTGTATATGTGAAAATTGAGAATGGCCTTACAGATGATATCTTAATATATATTAATGACCTAGTCTTGGGTGTGCAGAGCACAATTTCAAAATTTGCAGTTGACACAAAACTTGAAAGTATTGTGAATTGTGAGGAGGATAAGGATAGACTTCAAGACGACGACGACAGGCTTCTGGGATGGGTGGAGACATGGCAGATGAAATTTAATACAGAGAAGAATGAAGTGTGTTATGACCAGGTGAGGCCCCTTCTCTGGTTTGACCGCAACAGGGTTTATCCTTTTTAACACAATGATTGAACTTACCACCTCAGTGAGCACTTGCTCCTTTTCCTTTAATATAATTGCAAATGAACCAATCACACAGGTTTTCTTGAGTTTAAAAAAGAAAAATGTAAGTTTATTATCCTTAACACTCTAAACCAATTAATATTACTAAAATACGTTACACATCCACGCCCATATTCACACGAGAGACACACAGACACAAATAGATTATAGAGGGAAAACAAAATTGGGTGGTTGGAGTAAAGTCTGAAATAAATGGAATTTAAATACTGAATCTCAGAAATTGTAGTCCTGAAGTCCTCGCTGGGCCAGGTGTACAGTTGTAGGTTTGCTTCCCAGTCTCCGGAAGGCAGAAGAGAGAGTTTTGACCCTTCTGTCCTAGTTGTTGGTTGTGCTGGTCTATAGGTTTGGCTGTATCAGCTACCACTGAGGCTTCTCTAGATGTTTACTGGAGAGAGGGGGAGAGAGAGAGAGAGAGCTGTTCCCTTGATGGCTTTCAGTTACTGTCTGTTTTATGACTGACAAAGCTTAGCCTCTCCAAAGCTGCACAGTGGTCACATGACATTCCCAAACCTCTTTGCTGGGTTAGTGAGGCCCTTCTGGAAAATTCTTTGAGATTCAAGGCACCACACCTTAAGCTGTTCAGTCACACTTGGAGGGAGTTAGCTCTTTCAAAGTCAATGGGTTTCGATGGCTCGTGACGACCGTGTTGACAAAATCATTTTAGGTAATTTAATCAGAGAGCATCCCATTGTTCTTGCGAGATTGAATCAGTCATGTTGTCTCTCGTCTAATCCTTTGGTGTTTCAAATGCAAATTTTCGTGACCATCTTGGCTGCCAGGTTACTCTTTTTAAAAGATGTTTTTTGTAAGAATTTCCAGCAAAAGTCTCAGGCAAATCAATATTTCCCATTTCGCATGTGGGTTTTCATAACGTGATACATTTTGGTAGGAAGAGTGAGGAAAGACAATATAAAATCAAGGTTACAATTCTAAAGTGGGTGCAGGAGCAGAGGGACCCAGGGGTATATTTGCACAAATCATTGAAGGTGGCAAGGCAGGTTGAGTTGAGAAAGCCGTCAATGAGGCATATGGGTTCCTGAGCTTTATATATAGAGGCATAGGCCAGAATTTTACGTCCCCCCATCCCACAGGAGCAAACTGGAGGCGGTCAGGGAGGGTGACATAAAATCGAGTGGGAGCTGGAGGGTGCCAAACTAGTCACCTATCCGCCCCCACTACCATTTTACCAGCAGTGGGGGAGGTTGAAGACGGCCTGCCTGCCCCAGGACAATTGAGGCCCTGAAGTGGCCAATTAATTGTGACTTAAGGGCTTCCTTGACTGGGCACTTCAGCACCTGAGGAGGCCACCTGGTAAAACCTGGCAACCACCTTGTGAGCTTAGGGAAGGGGGGGCCTCCTGATTGGGCACTCGGTGCCCCACGGATGGTTCCTCCCCCACCTCCCCCCTCCCTGGCCGGCAGCACAAGCCGGCCCACTGGAGCATCTCGCCCCAACCTCCTAATCGACCCCCACCCCCCTCGCCGGCGCCCAGCCGATTTTCCCAGTGAGGCCCAAAACTCCACTCACCTTTATCAGGGCCGTCATACCTCTTGCTCTTGTTAATTAATTTGTTCTGGGGATGTGGGTGTTGATGGCTATGCCAGCATTTATTGCCCATCCCTCATTACTCTCGAGAAAGGTGGTGGTGAGCTGCCTTATTGAACCGCTGCAGTCGTTGGGGAGTAGGTACACCCACGGCGCTGATAGGAAGGGAGTTCCAGGATTTTAACCCAGTGATAGTGAAGGAACGGCGATATAGTTCCAAGTCAGGATGGTGTGCAGCTTGCAAGAGAACTTGCAGGTAGTGGTGTTCCCATGCATCTACTGCCCTTGTCCTTCTAGGTGGTCGAGGTTGCGGGTTTGGAAGGTGCTGTCGAAGGAGTCTTGGTGAGTTGCTGCAGTGCATCTTGTAGATGGTACACACTGCTGCCACTGTGCGTCGGTGGTGGAGGGAGTGAATGTTTGTGCATGGTGTGCCAATCAAGCGGGCTGCTTTGTCCTGGATGGTGTTGAGCCTCTTGAATGTTATTGGAGCTGCAACCATCCAGGCAAGTGAAGAGTATTCCTTCATACTCCTGACTTGTGCCTTGTAGATGGTGGACAGGCATTGGGGAGTCAGGAGGTGAGTTAGTCACCGCAGAATTCCCAGCTTCTCACCTGCTCTTGTAGCCACAGCATTTATGTGGCTGGTCCAGTTCAGTTTCTGGTCAATGATGACCTCTATAAATGTTGATAGTGGGGGATTCAGTGACGGTAATGCCATTGAATGTCAAGGGGAGATGGTTAGATTCTGTCTTGTTAGAGATGGTCATTGACTGGCACTTGTGTGGGGCGAATGTTACTTGCCACTTATCAGCCCAAGCCTGGATGTTGTCCAGGTCTTGCTGCATTTCTACACGGACTGCTTCAGTGTCTGAGGGGTTGCGAATGGTGCTGAACATTGTGCAATCATCAGCGAACATCCCCACTTCTGACCTTATGATTGAAGGAAGGTCATTGATGAAGCAGCTGAAGATGATTGGGCCTAGGATACTACCCTGAGAAACTCCTGCAGTAATGTCCTGGGACTGAGAGGATTGATCTCCAACAACCACAACCATCTTCCTTTGTACTAGGTACAACTCCAACCAGTGGAGATTTTTCCCCCGATTCCCATTGACTCCAGTTTTGCTCAGGCTCCTTGATGCCATACTTGGTCAAATGCTGCCTTGATGTCAAGGGAACACATTCTCATCACACCTCTGGAGTTCAGCGCTTTTGTCCATGTTTGGACCAAGGCTGTAATAAGGTCAGAAGCTGAATGGCCCTGACGGAACCCAAACTGAGCGTCACTGAGTAGGTTATTGCTGAGCAAGTGCCTCTTGATAGCACTGTTGTTGACCCCTCCCATCACTGCTTGCTGGGTACAGTCCCAGCAGTGGCCATGGCTTCTAGTGGGGCTGCTAGGACTCAGGTGCTCTCAGCACTCTGATTGGCCGGCAGCTCTCAAAGGCAGGACTTTCTGCCTCAGAGGGGCGGAGGCTCTAACCAAGGCCAATTAGAGGCCTGGGCCACGTAAAATCTCTGCGTGGCTTACAGGCCCTGTGGGGGCGGCTCGCCCCTGACTTTTCAGCTGGTGGGCGGGGCCTCTGCCGCAACATAAAATTCTGACCATCGAGTCCATAAGCAAACAAGTTATGGTGAACTTTTAGAAAACACTAGTTCTGCCTCAACTGGAGAATTGTGTCCAATTGGACGTAAGAAGAATGTGAAGGCATTGGAGAGGGTACAGAAAAGATTTACAAGAATGGTTAAGGATGAGAGACTTCAGTTGCATGGATAGATTAGCGAAATGGGGGCTGTCTTCCTTAGAGAAGAGACGGTTGCGAGGAGACTTGATCGGTTGAGAGGAGACTTGATCGAGGCATTCAAAATCACAAGGGGTCTGGACAGAGTAGATAGAGAGAAACTGTTCCGATTGCATCAAGAACCAGAGGACACCGATTTAAGGCAATTGGCAAAGGCAGCGGAGGTGACATGAGGAAAAACGTTTTTATGCAGCAAGTGGTTAGGATCTGGAATGCACTGCCTGAGAGTGTGGAGGAGGCAGACTGAATCAAAATTTTCAAAAGGGAATTGGATAAGCACCTGAAGAGAAAAAAATTGCAGGGCTATGCAAAAAAGGCAGGGGAGTGGACTAACTAAGTAGCTCTTGCAGAGAGCCAGCATGGACAGGAGAGGCCGAATGGCCTCCTTCTGAGCTGTAAACATTCCACGGGTGAATTTTACAGGCCCTTTGACACCACGAATTGCGGCATGGGGGCCGGTACAATTCTGAGAGGAGAGGCCCGCCTCGACCCGCGACGCTGAGAATGGCCTGTTGCAAATTACCAGCGGCGGGGGGACCTCGATACGGTTCCCCCCGCACCACCCCCCCCCCACCGCCACATGGCGGTAGCACCCCAATTACAATATGTTAAATGGTACTTACCCTCTGCAGATTACGCAGCCAACTGCCTCTCCATGGACACCTCCAGATTTTTCACTGAACGGGTGGCCGTCACTTGCCGTCCTATTCACGATTTGAAAAGCCAGCGGGTCCTCAGAGGCAGAAGGTTTCGCGGCAGAAGGTAAGGTCCTTTTCAGGGGTCTCATTCTGCATTCTTAAAGGGAGTAAGGAGGGGGGGATTACAGGGATCCCACTCTGCATACTGGAAGGGAGGAGGGAGGCGGATATTCAGGGGTTGCACTCTGCATACTGGAAGGGAGGAGGGAGGGGGATATTCAAGGGTCTCACTCTGAATACTAGAAGGGAGGAGGGAGGGCGGTTATTCAGGAGTCTCACTCTGAATACTGGAAGGGAGGAGGGAGGGGGATATTCAGGAGTCTCACTCTGAATACTGGAAGGGAAGAGAGAGGGGGTCTGGGATTATTGGAGTGAAAGGTCAGCAGACATGAAGAGAGGTAGCATGTACCTTCTTTCCGTAAACATTGTATGCTCTGCGTTTATTCATGTTTGTGAAGGAGCAATGGCACTCGAGGCTCCCTGTGTGTGGGGAAGGTGCCAGAAAGGGTAGGAGCATTAAGGTTATATGGATGGTGCAGGCAATCGATTCAGCTGGTAGGATCTTGATGTAGTCATGCTGTGCCAATCAGTGTTGGCCAAGATGGGTAATGCCATGGCACGACATATAGTTGATCCATGAAAGCAGCTGATGTACCTGTCAACACCAATCCCTGCCCTGTTAGGAACCTTCGAATACATGAAGGGTTCAACTTTATTTATCACATGGAAATAGGAATGGCTCATCCTACATTGTGTGATCCTCTGTTCCTGAGGATCCGTATGCGCCAGAGGCAAAATCAACAGGCAGGTGTGATCCACGTAGAGGCCCCGGTTGTGAGCAGCAGCCTCCAAGGGGAGTTCACCATTACGATTGCCATGCATCTACAGGACCCATATGACATGCCATTGGATGTCAGAGCGCCAGTGCCAGAGGAGATTGCGCATATAGAGAAGGTGGTGATACGTCTCTGTGCCCTGCTCAAAGATGACCTGCAGCCCATGGGCTTCAGTGGACATCCTATGCCTGCGGTCCTCATAGTGCCAGTGGTTCTCAAGCTTGACGCCTATGCAGCTTTTCAGGGGCCCACCAGAGACCTTTGTGGGGTCACAAAGTCAGCAGTGCACCGCTGCATCAGGGAGGTCACCAATGCCCTGCACTGAAGGGCCAGTGAGTATGTCCACTTCAGGATGGACTCTCACAGCCAGGCCAAGAGGGCCATCGGTTTTGGCACCATTTCCAGAGAAACATAGGTTGTAATATTCCTAGGCTGCACCCATGTGGCCATCAGGTCTCCCACCAGGCTACCACCTGCAGACGTCACCATTAAAGGAATCCTCTCAATTTAGGTGAAGCTGGTATGTGATCACAGACAATGCATCGTGCAAATCTGTGACCGCTTCTCAGGCGGGGAAACCTGGGACCTGCGCTAGTCCCAGCTGCCACCGCTGTTCACTGAACTGGCTCAGATGGGGGGTGACTTCTTGGAGATAAGCCCTTCCAGATATGGCCCCGACACCAGTGAGAGACCCCACCACTGCTGAAGAGGAGAGATACAATGCCAGCCAGTGAGCTACAAGAGCCACCATTGAGCAGGAGATTGGCATGTTGAAAGAACACTTCCAATGCCTGTATGGATAAGGTGATGCCCTGTACTATGGGCCGAAAAGGCCAGCTCCTTTCTTTGCTGCACTGCGCAACTATGCACCCAATAGGGGCCAGGCCTGGCATGATGAGAGACGTTAACAGGATTATGAGGACACTGAGGACCTACAACATGAAAGACGCATGAGGGGGCAGATGGCACCCAGGCTCTGCACACAGGACTAGCAGTGAGCTAAGGATGTACGGCAATATCAGACTAAGGCTGTCTGCTCCATAGGAACCGACATGAGCTCTGCAAGCCACACATCACCCTCACTTACCTGCTGTGCACCAGTCCACATCCACAGCATCCCTGTGTAAACCATTAAAGGCAGCAGCTGACTGAGCCAATGTCCATGTCACTGCATCCATGGAGACACTCATGAGTAATGGTGGCACGGCAATGATGTTATTGCATACAATGTAGTCTCCTCTACATTGGGGAGACCAAACGCAGATTGGGCGACCACTTTGCAGAACACCTCCACTCAGTCCGAAAGCATGACCCCGAGCTTCCAGTTGCTAGCCATTTCAACAAACCCCCCTGCTCTCATGCCCACATCTCTGTCCTGGGATTGCTGCATTGTTCCAGCAAACATCAATGCAAGCTCGAGGTACAGCACCTCATTTACCGATTAGGCACACTATAGTCTGCCAGGCTGAACACTGAGTTCAATAATTTCAGAGCGTGACGGGCCTCCCTTTTTATTTTTAGTTTTTTGTCTTTTTTTCCTTTTTCTTTCTTATTTGTTTATTTTATTTAAGTTTGTTTCTACTGCACCTACCCATTTTTTTTTCACGTTTGTACTTGGGGCCAGGGCTGTTCATTTTTCTGTCAATTAATGCCCCCTCTACATTAACGCTTTGTCTTTCACCACACCTTTAACATACGGTTTGCCTTTGCTCCATGACTTTCTGGTCAGTTATTCTCTGTGACCTTGTCCTATCAACACCTTGCCTTTTCTTATCTCTTGCCCCACCCCCACTTTACTTGCTGAAAACCTTTTACATTTCTAATATTTGCCAGTTCTGATGAAGGGTCGTGTACCTGAAATGTTAACTCTGCTTCTCTCTCCACAGATGCTGCCTGACCTGTTGGATCTCTCCGGCACTTTCTGCTTTGCTGCCAGAGTGACAGCAGCCCCATTCTTCAGCAGTGAGTTAAGTATTTCTTTGACAGCTGTCAGGAAGCAGGTGCTGGAGCTCTTTAAATAGGGCCCCAGCACCTGCTGCATAGCTGTCAAAGGGTTCCTCACTGCGCCGAATGTCCTGCCTCTCCCCATGTAATATCAGTGGGGAGGCTCAGCGCAGTAATGCTAATGAGCCCCCATGCGTAATATCACGGGGATTCTGCAGTGGCTGCTAAATGTGGGCACCCCGCTGAGTTTAAAGGGCGCCGCTGCAAAGCGCGGCGCCCGGATAAAATTCAGCTCTATGATTCTATGTTGCCAAGGGGCAGCATGTAGGTGAGAAATAGAAGGGGGCCAAGGATAGATCCTTAGGGGACACCAGAGGTAACGGCATGGAAGTGGGAAAAGAAACCAATTGCAAGTAATAAACAAAGGAACCAGCCAGATGTTTTTACAAATCTATACCTGGCTGACTAATTTAGGAAAATTATGATACATTAATAAAATATGGAATGTATTGAAACCATTTTTGAAAAAAGCTCTTTTGATGCTATTTCTCAACAGTGCTACAGTCTAAAACAACTCAAATTGCCTATAATTCTTCCAATGCAAGACAATCCTTTTTCTATCATATAATACCTTTTATGAAGGAATTGTTACATTGGCATGAGGAAGACTATAGAAAGAAAGCTGAATAATGCACCAGTATCTCCACTAGTAATTCAGTAGGGCTATTGTTACAGAGATCTCAGCTGCCAGCATGTTGGACTTTGAAGCTAATTCAACAATCATGGACCTACATGTTGAATTACCAAGCCACCTTCTTTAAGTGAACATACTTGGCTAGCTATTTAAAACATGAGTTCCAGGTGCATATGACATTAAGCTACAGAGTAAAAAGTTAGTTTTTAACAACAGACATAGCTTGAGATCACAAGTGTAACTTAGTACTCAAGTAAATATGCTCCAGTATTATAATTACCCTGAGATTTCCTGACAACAGCAAATGCTCGAAGCAAATTCATTCACCTAAAATATCATACAGCTGTTTGTTAGAAATTATTCTACACAATTCAACGAACGCATTCATGAAAGCTGCCATGCTGAATTTAAGGAAATCATTCACTCGTTTGTGACACAACCTGTGTTTAATACATTTCCATGACACCTTCATTGTTCACTCATTTTCCCAGTTTAGATTTTCTCATTTACACTCTGCATGTTGGTGTTTTGTCTCTGTCTAGATACAGTATAGTTAGCCACTCTGTTTATCAAAACTGCCATGATGACTGCATATAACAATGTGAAAACACCTAATTTCCCAGCTCCTGAATTTCATGCAAGGATATCTGCTGAAAACAAATTTGTTACAGACAGATGGCTGCTTAAATTTAACCTTAAATAACTTTTTACCGGTTGTGTGCAGAGTGGCTCCACATTTATTCTTACCTGGAACTACCACAAAATTGATAACATTTCTGGTGAAGTTAATTTTTTTGCTTGTAATTTACATGTGTAAAAGAGCATTACCCTTCATGTGAGACTGGCTGAAGGTTGATTCTTGTGCTGAATCCACATGCCCCCTTCCATCCTGTGCCCCCCACACTAGTCCTGTGCAGAAGTTCCTAGTTTTCTTCCGGGATCCTCCCTATGGCTGTAAGCTGAAAATATGAATTCATCATGTGCAGCATCAGAAAATGTTTCAGCTTTAAATACAGCAAACATGTCTCAAGATTATGGAAATTTGTTCTCCAAAAACTAGTCATTACCAAAAACTGGGAGTGCACCAAGCACTCTAAAGTAAAGCCATTTTCTGCAGGCCTGTAGATCAAGAATCACACCCCCTCAACGCCCCCAAACTCAACTCAATTCCTCAGCATATTGCTCTAAACAGAGGGACAAGATGGGATGGAAGAATATTCCTACTCACTGCATTGCAAGAAAAATGGCCCACCTCAATATCTCCATCTCTGGCTATCCTCCTCATCTTCAGCGGTCACCCTGATCCTGAAGCATGTAAAGCTACTGTACCAACATGCTCAATCACATCAACAGACTCATTAGGGGAATTGTAACCCCTAGGATGGTGGGAGGAAGGTGTGTGGACGGGTTAAATATTTAAGCAAATTACAAACCTGATCCCAATATGACTACAATCTTTATTACCACAGCTTTATTTTAATTTAGAGATACAGCACTGAAACAGGCCCTTCGGCCCACCGAGTCTGTGCCAACCATCAACCACCCATTTATACTAATCCTAAACTAATCCCATATTCCTACCACATCCCCACCTGTCCCTATATTCTCCTACCACCTACCTATACTAGGGGCAATTTATAACAGCCAATTTACCTATAAACCTGCAAATCTTTTGGTGGTGGGAGGAAACCAGAGTACCCGGCGAAAACCCACGCAGACACAGGGAGAACATGAAAACTCCACACAGGCAGTACCCAGAATTGAACCCGGGTCGCTGGAGCTGTGAGGCTGCGGTGCTAACCACTGCGCCACTGTGCCGCCCAGCTATATTTGGTTTTAAGTTACTTGAATAGGATTGCCACCTTTGTGAAAAGACGTAAAAACCCTCTCCTGCTTTCGACAAATTATTTTCTTTGCCACCATGTTCATGGTCCCTTGACCCACATATCAATGACAATTGAGAGGTCAGACAAGCAAGTTGCTCCCAAACCTCCACCAGTGTTAGTCCTAACCGGGTATCAGGAGGTGCACATTTGGTCTGAAAACAACTCTAGGCGTGATGATCATTCCCTCTTTGGATAATCTTCTGGGTTCTATTTGACATCTCAGTGACAGCACAGCAAAGGTCAGGAATTTGGAGGTGTGGGAATCACCGATAAGAAGCCATTTTGTAGAAAACGTTGATGCTCCAGTGTAATATACCTCTTCCCTGTCAGTACTTATCTTTCGAACGAAAAGGAGCTTACAATGAATTGAAGCCTAACCAAAAAAAGGAAAAAAGAGAATGAAGGGTTGGGTGAGTGTGAGAAGGAGACAAAAGGAAAAAAGTTAAACACAGAAACAACAATGTAAGAAGGGGACTTTAAAAATGAGTAAGAATGTACATGCAAAGAAAGATGGATGCAACATATAGAAACTCCTGGGAACAGAGGGAGTATTTAACTACCTAGTACATATTGAATAGTCAGAGGGTCCTAAAGAATATTGTGTTGGTGTTCAGGAACGGGTTACTGCAGAAAGTAATTTATGCTAACTTTATTTTCTAGATACATTGACGTGGCATCCTAAAACAGTAGGATGGTAAAGTGCTTCCTAATTCAGTTCATCAGTAATTACTTCCTGCCGTCACCCAGAAAACCTCATATACACTAGTGTGGGAAAATTATCCCTTTACTTTACTTTAGCTCGGACAAAACAACCAGTTTGGTGAGACAGGGCTAACAGCCAAAGTATAGTAAATCAACCAAAATTTATTAAGGTATACATAACAATAGGGAATGAACAACAACTGTCCATGGGTTCTTGCTTTCCCGAAACTGTCGGACTCTAGGCGAAGTTCTCCCCTCTGTTGCTCTTCTTCTGGTCTTCAGTAGTAACTAGAGTACCTCAGGCTGGCTCAAGGGATTTTTATATAGTTCGAATCACATATTCTAGTGGTTCAGTCCCTGGTCTCATACATTCCTTTTTTGGTCTAAGGTTTGTTAGTTGCTTTCTCATTGTGTTCTTGTTAATGGTGATGTCCCTACCCCAATCTACAATTTCAGTTGGACCCAGCAGTCTGGTTAATCACATTATTCATGATTTCTCTGACCATATTCGGTAAAAGTAATTAACTTTAACATTCACCATTCATACGATAATTAATACAATTGTCATGCAGGCCCTCACCTGCCAAGAATGAGGCATATTAATTTCGCCACATGGACATTAAATTTCAAATTGTTGCTGGGAAGAAGAGAAGGCCTGTTCCAAGAGGTTGACAGGTCACTGGCTGGAAAGACATTTTTGCATATTAACAGACAGTTCTGGTAGACAAAGGAGCTACTCCCTGCTCCAATTCAATCCACAAACAGACGTGGTCAGACCAGTTAGTCACATGACTAACTGGCTGTTGCAGAGTTTGAACTGAGAGTTTTAAATTGGAGAGACAGTGCTTGAACTGGCAGAAAGCTGTTTTGCTCCTGGATTGAAAAGGCCTCTTCTGGCTGGCTCGCCACAGCCCCTCCTGTCTGTTCCCATCTCTTTCTCACAGAACTCCAAAAATAATGACTGAAGACACATGAACCCCAAGAGAGAGAAGTCTCCTACAGTGAATAAGGTTTAAGAGGAATACTGGGCCCCAATGAAAAACAAGAACTATCTACAATCAAGGACCCTACAGTGAGCTCGAAGAACCGTAACAACAACTCTTCAGATATTGCCTCAAACCTTTCCACTTTAATTTTTCTTCTGCTGTTTTCTGTCTCTATTGGCATGTGTGTATCGTGTATGCATGCTAGCATGGGCACATCATGTATTCGTAGGTGTCAACCGAATTAGAGTTTAAGTTTAAGTTTAATAAAATTTCACTTTTCTTCTTTAAACCTAAGAAAGTCTGTTTGTGCTGGTTTCTTTGTCTTATAATTGGAAAGCGGTGAACAAGGATTAGCCAAGGGGGAGCTAAAAACAGTGTGTTTAAAAATAAAACCCCATTACAGTAAGACCAGGTGAAGGCTGAAAGGGAACCCTAGTCCTCTTTCTCACCTGGTCATAACAGAAATTTGGGTGTTAGCGTCCAGAATTGACCCACAGATAAATGAGAAATTGGAAGTGGGAGGCCAAATTGTTCCCAATCAAAAAAGAGCAAGATTAATATAGGTTTTCTTGCGCTTCTGTGTGATTGAATACTAAAATGTCTGCAACTGAAGCTGGTAGCTCTCCAAGCCAGGGTGAAGTAACTTGGGATAAGTTAAAAGAACTGTTTATGAGCTGAGAAAAATGGCTGGGCTGTGTGGGATCACTGTACATGGCAAGGCTAGGAAGTCTGAACTCCTAACGCGACTGGCCAACTATTTTTTCCTTGAATCTGAAGAAGCAGAAACAGGGCTAGAAGCAGACTCCAGCAGAGTATTGTGAGCAAAGATACAATTGTAACAGAGGAAACTTGAATTAGAAAGAGAAAAGGAGAGAGAGAGGCAGGAGAGGGAGAAAGAGAGAGCCTTCCAGAAGGAACGTGAAGAAAAAGAAAGACAGGAGAAAGAAAGAGAAAAGCAGGAGAGCGAGAAAGAAGCTTCCAGAAAGAATGCGAAGAAAGAGAGCTAAGGTGGCTTGAGTTAACTAGGGGGTGACAGAGTAACCCCAGTGAAAGCATAGCCAATATGGAGGAGCATAATTCAGGGCTGGGTACAAAATTGCTAAAACTCGCTCAACTAATTCCACAATTCAATGAGGAAGATGAAGAGGAATTTTTGTGTCTTTTGAGAAACTGACAAGGCAGCTAAAATGGCCAGCTGAGACCTGGTCTCTTTTACTACAAAGCAATCTAACTGGAAAAGCCCATGAGGTTTATTCCCTGTTGCCAGATGAGTGTTCATCAAATTATGAACTGACCAAAAATGCTATCCTCGGGCCATATGAATTAGTACCCAAAGCCTATCGCCAAAAGTTTAGAACCCTCAGGAAGCAAGCTAATCAAACTTATCTGGAGTTTGAAAGAAGTAAGCAGCCGGCTTTTGGCCAATGGCTGAGGAATCTTAAAATACAGCTGAGCTATGAGAATCTCAGAGAAGTAATTCTGTTAGAGGAATTTAAACACTCTCTCCCACTCTCCATAAAGACACATGTAGAGGAGCAGCGAGTTCAGAGAGCCCAGCAAGTGGCCATTCTAGCTGATGAGTTTGCTTTAATTTATAGGTCAGTTTCCCAGGGGAGAACCTTTCCTAATCACCACCACAAATCCGAAAAGGACAAAGGGTGGGAAGGTGATCGAAGCCCAGGCAGTCCTGGGAGAGGAAAGAAAGCAGGAGACACAGGGAGCCCTCCTCCAGCCAACAAGGAAGGTGCTTTGAGCAAGAGTTTTTAAAAGATGACTGCTGGAACCTAAAGGGAAAATCGGTAGGGTTAACCAGGGCACACCCACTCAGTGAAGACAGGAACCTGATGGAAAGCACCGCAGAACAAGCTGTAGCTTTAACTGCAGTAAGAGTGAGACCCAGGAAGCTTACGGCTGCAAGTGCAGGAAAAGCTAATAGGATTGCTGAAGGTTATCAGGATTTTGTGTTTGAAGGGAAAGTAATCCCGTACCCCTCGAGTAGGGCAAGCAAGCCCAGAGTAATTCTCAGGGACACAGGGGCCACCAGATCCCTTTTACTGGGAAATGGCCTGACCTTTCCCTCAGAGAGTGCAGTGAACACCAGAATGGTGGTGAATGGTATTGGAGGGCAGCAAATGCCTGTACCTGTACACCGGGTGCACTTGGATTGCAACCTAGTTTCGGGACCGGTGACCGTTGGGATTGTCCCTAGTTTGCCTGTGGATGGGGTTGACCTGCTCCTAGGTAATGATCTGGTGAAGGTGGTGAAGGTAGCCCCCTCAGTAGTGAAAGAAAGACTGCAGGAGGTCAGAGAGACAGGGCCGTGGCAGGAGACGGACACCTGTAGTTTCCCTGAATGTGTAGTGTATCAGGCCATGATCAAACCAGCTCCCCCAGAGGAGAGTGAATTGGCACTGCAGGCAGATGACCATGAGGCCTGCCTGTCCGAGACTTTCTTTGGAAAGTTAGGAGACCCAGAGAATGAATTAAATGGATTTTCCCTAGCTGAGGCTCAGCAAGCCGACCTAGTATTGCAAGAGATAGCACAGATTGCCCAGTCTGAAATTGAAACAGAGGGAGTCCCTGATTGCTACTATTTAAAGAATGAAGTACTGATGAGGAGTTCTCCTCAGAGACCTGAGAGCAAGGAGTGGGCAGTAGTTCACCAGTTAGTGGTGCCGCAGAGGTACTGGGAAGCAATATTAAGAAGGGCCCATGAGATGACAGTGGCTGTACATGCAGGTATATGAAAGACCAAAGCCCGCATAAGACAGCAGTTTGACTGGCCAAAACTCCACAAAGATGTGGTGGAGTACTGCAAGAGTTGCCACATGTGCCAGGTTGAGGGGAAACCCCAACCTACAGTGAAGCCTCCACCCCTAAGTCCTGTACTCGTGTTAGGAGGACCCTCCAGCAGAGGGCTGGTGAATTGTAAGGGACCCCCGCCGAGAAAGGGGAGAAGCAGGCACAAGGCTGGCAAAAGTTTAGAAAGGGAAGGGGAAAAAGTGACCAAGAGGGCAGGTTAAAGGAAGTCTGGGAGGAATTCCAGATGAAACCCCCTGCTGTCTGGTCAGCCAACCGTGGAAAATTTGAAAAGTTAGACCCCACATCCTCCTACGTAAATGCATACTCTAGAAGCACCCCACCAGAGTTGCTAACAGTATTTACAGGAACCTGCAGAGACAAAGAAAGACCTCTAGGAGGCACGGAAGCCATGAGGATAATGCCTCATCTAGTCAAAGTGCAGGGGAGTGCAGTAGAGTCTGCACACATAACTGCAGGCAGGAGTGTCCCCGGGAACAAAGGGGAGATTAACAAAGAATCCTCCCCCACAGTCAGAGAAAAAGGGAACCACCCATCCCCTGAAGTCAAAAGCCTTTGCATGACTCAGCAAAGCACTGAAAGAGTGTTCAGGATAGACCCACCCACTACTAACTCTCCTGAAAAAAAAATTACCTCAGCAGGAACAAAGACCCTTGGCAGTCATGGAAATGGACAAACTGAAGAAAAACTTCTCCAAAGAACCACATGGTCATTGGGATGCAAAAAAGGGGGAAATAAAGCAGCACTGGCACCAAGAAAAGACACTAAAATAAAAGCAAAATACTGCAGATGCTGGAAATCTGAAATAAAAACAAAAAAATGTTGGGAATACTCAGCAGGTCTGGCAGCACCTGTGGAGAGAGAAGCAGAGTTAATGTTTCCGGTCAATGACCTTTGGCACCTCTTCCTTCACCCCTTCCCCTCCCTCCCAGAACTGTGATAGGGTTCCCCTTGTCTTCACTTTCCACCCCACCAGCCTCCACATCCAAAATATTATCCTCCGTCATTTCCGCCACCTCCAGCGTGATGCCACTACAAAACGCATCTTCCCCTCCCCTCCCATCAGCATTCCAAAGGGATCATTCTCTCCATGACACCCTGGTCCACAACTCCATTACCCCAACACCTCATCCCCTTCCCACGGCACCTTCCCATGTAATCGCAGGAGGTGTAATACCTGCCTTTTTACCTCCTCGATCCTCACTATCCAAGGCCCCAAACACTCCTTTCAGATGAAGCAGCGATTTATGCGCACTTCTTTCAATTTAGTATACTGTATTCGCTGCTCACAATGTGGTCTCCTCTACGTTGGGGAGACCAAACGCAGATTGGCTGACCGCTTTGCAGAACAGCCTGCCGGACTGAACATTGAGTTCAATAATTTCAGAGCATGACGGGCCCCCTTTTTTATTTTTAGTTATATTTTTTCTTTTTATTTTATTTTAGTTTGTTTCATCATTCATTTTTTTTTACCATGTACCTGCCCATTGTTTTTTTCATGTTTGTGCTATTGCCAGGGCTGTTCATTTTCTGTCAATTAACACCCTCTCTGCACTAATGCTTTGTCTTTCAGCACACTATTAACACACCCTTTGCCTTTGCTCCATGACTGTCTTGTCAGTTACTCTCTGTGACCCTCTGTCCTATCAACACCTTGCCTTTTGTTATCTCTTGCCCCATCCCCACTTTATTTGCTTAAAACCTATTACATTTCTAACCTTTGCCAGTTCTGATGAAAGGTCACTGACCGGAAACGTTAAAGCTGCTTCTCTCTCCAGACCTGCCGAGCATTTCCAGCATTTTTTTTTATACCAAGAAAAGACAGTTTTAGTAAGTTTTAGGATTCATGAATGAACAGAATTGAATGAGAGAAATGCTTGGTTTTCTGTCTTTATATATTTTCTCTCAGCCCTTTTAATGAAATGTGCTTTTTGTCAAATCACATTTCATTGCCCTGGGTGTGGAGGTGTCATGCAGGCCCCTACCAGCCAAGAATGAGGCATAATAATTTTGCCACATGGACATTAAATTTTAAATTGTTGCTGGGAAGAAGAGAAGGCCTGTTACAAGGGGTTGCCAGGCCCCTGGCTGGAAAGGCATTTTTACATATTAACAGACAGTGCTTGTAGACAAAGGAGCTACTCCCTGCTCCAATTCAATCCACAAACAGACGTGGTCAGACCAGTTAGTCACATGACTAACTGGCTGTTGCAGTGTTTGAACTGAGAGTTTTAAATTGGACAGACAGTGCTTGAACTGGCAGAAAGCTGTTTTGCTCCTGGATTGAAAAGACCTCTTCTGGCTTGCTCGCCACAGCCTCACCTGTCTGCTCCCATCTCTTTCTCACGGAACTCCAAAAATAATGACTTAAGGCACATGAACCCCAAGAGAGAAACTTTTCCTACAGTGAATAAGGTTTAAGAAGAATACTGGGCCCCAACTAAAAGCAAGAACTACCTACAATCAAGGACCCTACAGTGAGCTCGAAGAACCGTAACAACAACTCTTCAGATATTGCCTCAAACCTTTCCACTTTAATTTTTCTTCTGCTGTTTTCTGTCTCTATTTGCATGTATGTATCGTGTATGCATGCTAGTGTGGGCACGTTTTGTATCTGCAGGCGTCAACCGAATTAGAGTTTAAGTTTAATAAAATTTCACCTTTCTTCTTTAAACCTAAGAAAGCCTGTTTTTGCTCGTTTCTTTGCCTTATAATTGGGAAGCTGTGAATAAGGATTCACCAAGGGGGAGCTAAAAACACTGTTTAAAAATAAAATCATGTTACAGGAAGTCAGGTGAAGGCTGAAAGGGAACCCTAGACCTCTTTCTCACCTGATCGTAACACAATCAATAGTCCATTCACAGCTACATCAGTAGGCCATTACAACAATTGTGGCCATATCCTGGACTACAATAAACAAAGCCTAAGGCATGCAGATGATTCAGAGCTTAAATTGTTCTTTGGTAACACAATTATAATCTGAGTTTAGAAATACAATCAAAAATATGCAAACAGCCTAGTCATTCGAAATCGACCTTTTCTTGTCCCCATTATTCGTCCATATCTGAATGCCTGAACCATATCTTCCAACTCAATAATTTTAAACTAATTTCCATTTCATCATTCTAAATTGTTCTCACTTCTTACCCTTTGTCTCGAGAAATGTCTCGTTTCATCCAACATGTTACACCTAATAATCCTGTGGCATCCTTTATTTGCTCCTAACCTAATCAATGCAGCTTTCCACATACCAGTAGTTAACTCTTTGCTTACTAAAAGAACCCATACCACATATATACAGTACATAAAATTCAGAATACAAGGAAAATTATATAAAAACCCATATTTCTTATATTACTGGCATAAGCAAAATTGGAGAAAAGTTGCAAAGAATTGACTTAAATATGTTTCATGAATGGTTTTGAAGATTGGTATTGCATGGAAATTTTTTTAACGTTTTTGTTGTAATTTTGTGCAACGAATAATTTCTGTTAGCTATTGAGAAGAAAATTCGGCTGAAATAAATTTCCACAATAAAAAACAGTGTGAAATAGTGGTACAAATATCCATTTTCTTTTCCAGCCATGAGCTTTCAAGTTAGCAGGTTGCCATTACAAAGACAACAAATATTATCAAAACACACAAGCAAACTCCAAACAGGATCACTCCAGCCTTCTTCCGTATTTGCCATCTACAAAGGCCTTAACTTGGATGTGTGACAAAAACCCGTCCATCAAGCTGCATGCCTGAGCCTATCAGGCTGAAAAATCAGAGCTAATAAAAGTCAATCAGTGATTGTTTAACTTTACTGCTACTGCCTGAAGCAGGATTACAAAAGCTTAATGCAAATCTAAAACTCAGCCAAGAATCTCTGTCATCTGTGGAGAGATCAGTAAAACTCTGACCTAGTGGAAAATTTTAAAAATTCCCTTGGGCACCTTGAATAAATGTGGATTATTTTAGTTACATTTCCACTGTATGAAATTTCTGTTCTATTAAATGTTTTAATTCAGAATTCCATGTAACTTAAAATTAAATTATGCAGAGTTGAACATAAAATAAACTTGCTGTTCAAGGACTATTCTTCAGAAAGCTGCCTGACATGAGGTATTTGTAGAAGACGAATAAGCTAATTGTAGTTAAATTGTTTCATTTAGTACCTTACTTTATTATAGACTGTTTATGTTGCTGTCATTCCATTAATCCTGAATCAAACTGATATTGTTAATTGTCTTTATAAATCCTTCATCTATTCTCCAGCTGGCTTTTAAATCATAATTAGAATCAGAGAAGCATTCATGAATTAATGTAAAAAGCATATTACTAGTTTACTGGGAGATGATAATATTCTTCTCTTGGACCACAGTACCAAATGAATTAGATTTTTAACACATTGTGGATACAAAAATATGGGGAAAAAAGCTGGTATCAGTAAAAGCAACCATGAAGCTGTCAGATTACTGTAAAACTTAACTGCTATGCTAATGTACTTTAGGGAAGGAAATCTGCCGTCCTTCATCAGTCTGGCCTAGATGTGACTCTAGTCCCATACCAATATGGTTAACTCTTAACTGCCCTCTGAAGTGGCCTAGCAAGAAACACAGTTATATAAAAATCTATTAGAAGCAGTTCAAGAAGGCGGCCCACCATCTTCTCAGGGACAGCTCAGGATGGGCAATAAACACCTGCCTTTCCAGTGAAACAAATATCCTAAGAATGAGTAAAATAAATTCTTGCCACCCTTTCTGACCCTCACCCACCCTGCCCATGTCATGCAGTGATTGGTTAGCCCTCAATACGTCATTTTGCTCTCACTGTTAGCAGTAATACAATGAAGTCTATGTCATGGTTTGTAGAAAATCATCTATTTGTGTGCCATGAATCCAATAGATTTAGAAGAAAGGAACAAATAAACCCCATAAAAATGCCGTAACTAGAAAAATTGGTAAAATATCATTGAGTCATAGAGTTATACGGCACAGAAACAGGCCCTTCGGCCCATTGTGTCCATGCTGGCCATCAAGCACCTAACTATTCTAATCCCATTTTCCAGCACTTGGCCCATTGCCTTGTATGCTATGGCGTGTCAAGTGCTCATCTAAATACTTCTTAAATGTTGTGAGAGTTCCTGCCTCTACCACTTCTTCAGGCAGTGCGTTCCAGATTCCAACCACCCTCTGGGTGAAAAAAGCTTTCCTCAAATCCCCTCGAAACCTACTGCCCCTTACCTTAAATCTATGCCCCCTGGTTATTGACCCCTCCTCAAAGGGAAAAAGTTTCTTCCTATCGAACCTATCAATGCCCCTCATAATTTTGTACACCTCAATCATGTCTCCCCCTCAGCCTTCTCTGCTCTAAGGAAAACAACCCCGGCCTTTTCAGTCTCTCTTCATAGCTGAAATGCTCCAGCCCAGGCAATATCCTGGTGAATCTCCTCTGCACCCTCTCCAGTGCAATCACATCCTTCCTATAGTGTGGGGACCACAACTGAACACACTACTCCAGCTGTGGCCTAACTAGCCTTTTAAACATCGGTAGGATGCTTTTATCTATTTCATTGACAGCATAAAAGGAGAACCTGAGAATCACTGGGCTAAATTTTCCCAACCTTGTTTTGGTGGGCTTGCAGGTTGGGGGTGGTGGGGGGTGGTGTTGCTGGGAAAGTGGGGGGAGCAGCATCAGGACAGCTCCCCGATGCATTCCCGCCACTAGGAAAGTTTCCCGGGGAAGCCTGGGAAACAGATCGGTTGCCTGCTGAATGGAGGCAGGCAGCCAATTTACATACTTAAGGCCTCAATTAGGCGTGATTTTGCAGCACTGCCAGGAACCACCGCACCCCCCCCACCTCCCCACAACCCTGCTGCTTGCAGAGGCCGCCAGCTCCATGGACTCCCTGCGGCAGGCTGGGGGGTGGGGCAAAGAGGGGGCTGCCTGCAGGAAAGGATGCACTCAAGGGCCAAGCACCTCTGTCGGAAGGGTTTCCCCTCTAATCTGAGGGGCCTACCAGCTTGGCCTCTCTGAAATTAATTTTTTTAATTTTCGTCTCTGTGTGCGCCACCATGTTGCAGCGCTCTCATGGTCCCTGACCTCTCGAAGTCCCAGTGGAGCCACAAGGCTCAAGAGCTGCCAGCCCTGTGATTGGGTCAGGAGCATCAGGAGCCTGCCCGACGGTGAGCTCGGAGGCAGTCAATTAGGAGGGCGCCAGGAATATTGCTCCATTGGTCTTGCTCACTGCAAGACAAGGCTTGGGACCCCTATTTGTCCCGACATTGGGGTCCCGAAGCCCATTGGAAAATCCAACCCATTCAGTCCGGTTTCACATGTACACTGACAACACCCAACTCTACTATATCCTTATGTGGCTTGGTGTCAAATCCTGTTCTTATTGTGCTCCTGTGAAGCAGCTTGGGACATTGTACCACATTAAAGGTGCAATATAAATGCAAGTTGTTGTTGAGAGTAGGTTCATACACCTTAATTTAAGTTATGTGTATTTAGCTTTCATGCATTTTTCATTTGGGCGACATTGTGGGAAAAGGGACATTTTTTACATGGGTAACAGTGGCACTTGTTAGTGTTGACTTTGTGCTTGTGTTTGAGGGATGGGAATTTGAACCATAAACTTCCAAAGCCTGTGACACCTAGTGGATAATCAGTGGGGAGCAGGGAATGAACAATTTCCTCAGCCCATGACGAAGACCTGATGATTCACAAGTGGTAAAGTCACAAGTGAGTTGTCAAGCCTTTCTTTTCAAAGGGAATACATTTTTTATGTTCCACTGTCCCCAGTGCAGTTCAGTTTAGAGCAAAGTATTAATTCATTCACAATACCAGTGATGGGGACCATTATAAACACAAAAAAGTAAAATACTTCAAAATCAATTAGGCTGCTATGAGCAATTAAACTATCTCATTAATATTTTATTGAAATACTGAACCCAAACTGATTTTTTAAAATCTTTTTTTTCTTTACTATTGAATAATGAAGGTGAAATCTCATCCTAGCTGTCCATGCTATTGAGGGAATATGTTCTATTTTCTACCTGAAAGAAATATTAATTTCTTTCATAATCCATGTGGAGTATGCTTCCATGATGGCAACTAAAGAGAAGATTCCTAGAGAAATAGGAAGAAAGTTTGTCTTGTATTTGCCAATGAGTCTCAAGCTGGGATACCATTCAGGGAAACAATGAGCAAATATACACCTGCTTCCTTCGTTAGAACATGAAAGGAATGGCAGGTGTCTTCAGTTTGTTCTCACACACCTCTTGGCAATCAGATCAAGAGCAATGTTGGCTGATACCAGGGAGGCAACATCCAACTTGAATGGAGCATAGAACGAAATGACTTAGGGCAGGGCCAGTATTGACTTTGTTTTTATAAGAAATGCCCTTCACTCCTTTAAGACCTTGATTAAGTTGCTATCATTGTCTATTTGTGATTTTGTTTTCTCTGAATGAAATTGAAAGATGACCTCCTGTCATAGCAGCAACTGGGGAGAAATGAATTGCAATACCACCAAGTATGACTGCCTAAGTCTGAATTCAGTTTGTGGAAATGTTTTCTTTTGTACAATAATAACACAAACCGGATTCAGACCCAGGTGTTCCTGTCGCACAGGATGCTGCTGCTTGCAAGCCAAATGGCACTGTTACAAGACGCCATGTTTGAATCATGGAACTTAATTGGCAAACTTTTAAATAACAGACAATGGTACTGATGCAATTATTTTCCTCTTCCCTCCTGCCACCTGCTGTCAATTCCCACTTAATTCATTCCCCAGTTGGGTCTATTTTTAATTCTTCCCCAGTGGGTCTGTCTCCAATTCTGCCTCCCATACCCCATATCTGCCTTGGCTTTTCAGTGCACCTGGCTCACTTGATGCATTTGGTTGTCCTGCTTGATTTCTGTACTGGGATTTATAGTGACAATGGAAGCCTTTTTTTAACCTGCATAACGAGACTGGGACAGACTCAGATGTTAATACTGCTCTCTGAGGGATTGGAGGTAGGGAGAACAGCAACAAATCCCCTGAAATAAAAATTGGCCAGCAGTGGCAGTGGAAACAAACGTGTAGAGTAAGTGGTACAGGAAGGAGTACAGCCAGGAAAGGCATCCAACCATTGTGTCTCCAAAAACTCTTCCTGGGTTACTGTGATTCTGCTAATATCTATCTCTAATGGGAGAAAGTGAACGAGAGAGGGGAAAGTTAATTATAAATTCCAATAGCTTAAAAAAAGCTGGTGCATCAGTGATGTTACATTTTGCATGCAAATTATAACAAGTGTTTTAATTTTTTTTTAAATCCAGCACAAGTTGGTTTACCAAACTGTATGTGCTGCATATGCACAGACACTTGTGGTCCAAACTGAGGTATAATTCAATATGCAAGCTCATGTTTCTAGTTCTACTGACCCAAGCACTAATAACTAAATTACATTGTTGTCAGAATATGCCAATATTAATCCTTTCTGTAACCATTAAAAATTATTATAATGTTCAACGGCATATTTATTCAAAGCCCATAACATTTTTTATAATTAAAAACAACTGTAAATTTGACACAACTAAAGTTGCTATTTATTGAAGTATTATGGTGAAATAATACAGCATATACTAATATTGTTCTCCTTATAGCAACATCCAGTGTTAATGGTCAGGTTTAATGCACCTTGACCCATGCACAATGCAGGCTTACATATGATGCAAGAGGTTATCTGCAGATTTCAGTGTCCACAGAAAGTTCACTTCTTCTCCTAACACCTTGCCCCTCATTCCCTACTTAGCTTTAAAGATTCAAAGAAAGTTAAGACTGAACATAAGCAAATCGAACTGTTATTGGCTGTGATTTTGGTGCAGGATTTTAAGTCGTAAAAAGGTGCTGGCATACAGTTGGAAACATTTAAGTCAAATCATTTGGTACTGAGGAAAGGGTCTTGAGTGGCAGCAATTGCCTACATCCCAGTTATCAGTTTTGTAGACAAGGCAGAAAAATCTTACCTATTATTTAGCCCAAGGCTAGGGCAAAAGACATTCTGACAGACTGGACAGATTTTACTTCATTGTCTGTGCCTGTGGAATACTGGTGGAAGTACTAATACGTGCACTGATAACAAATACTTGTCTATCAAAACACAACTGTAAAACTAATGAGTCAACTAAGCCTCGACGAATGATTTTGGGAAGGAAAAAGGAACAGAAGTTGGGAGAAACAGTGAGCAGTGGATGCCAATGTCTTTATCTCCCCTGCAGAATGCAAATCTATATATGGACTATAGTCCTTCAATTTAGGATGTGCCACAGAGCTCCAAGAATAAAATAAACTAAAAATAGGTCTGTTCTCTAGAGTAGTCATTGTTTTACTGCCTTCACTTTAAAAAGGAACAGTCCCATGGGCAGCAATTACAATACTTCCTTGATGCCCACATTTAACTCGCTGTTTTTCCAAGATACAAGAGCCAGGGGTTTACCGACTGTTTCTGAAAACAAAAGCGGCAAGCACTAAAACTAGCCGAGAATTCCCAGAATTAACCATTCGCTCTACTTTCAGGGCACTTTTTAAAAAAAACAGATGTTCCTTTTATAATATAAAAAAAATCTGCTACAGTTTAACTGAGCCGACTCAGCTCGCAGCTGCAGGTAGGTTGGAGCAGTGCCAGTTCCTCAGCCTGCCCAAATAACATAATAACCCCAGGCTCCAGAAACATGATACTCCTGATTTTCATCAGGCAGGGAGGGGAAGGGAGGAAAGAGGGTGAAGCTGCTCATCCAAGCCTGCAGCTGGAATTGACACAGGGTTCTCTGCCTTTTTGGAGATATGCCCATTAGGTGGAATTAGAGCTCATTTGTGCAGCTTATGCTGCTTTGCCGCCAGACTCCCACCCCAGACTCCTTCAGTTTATTAACTTTAAAAAGAACTCCTTTCTTGCCAGAGACCTGGCATAATCGGCACACAGGGCAGCTCTCAGTTTTGTATGCACAACAGTCGGAGGCTTTCTTTTCCTGTTCGTAATCTGTTTGCATGTGATCATTTCTGTGATTTTGACTGACTTTTTTCCCAACTCCCAGGATTGAAATTGAGGCCAAAAAACATTCACATCTACCCAAGTTTTCAGGAATATATCCCATGAAAGCAAAAAGAGAAGGGGAAAAAAGCCTTCATGTCATCAAAACCATAACAATTATCTATCAAAGTTAATTACTATTTGGTGAGCAAAGCATCCACTACAAGTGACAGTGAAGGCTTGTCTTTAGCATTTGTAATGTAGCTGGGTGTAATCAGAGACTAAATTTACCATGTTTTTAAAGCAGTTTACTACCAAAAATTACTCACAAATCCCATGAAGAACTATAGTAAACACCAACTCCCAACCCAAAGAAGAGTCTTCTCTTTCCCAGGCTGATTTCAGTACCAGTAGGTGGAAGCTAAAATGTACTGAAAGAAAAGTAAATTTAAAATTGAAGTGAAAGTAAATGTGAAATTGAACCAGTAACTAACATCTCTGCTGATTTCAACAAAAGGTACCATTATGTGTATATGTGTATAAGTTATTGAAGGTGGCAGGACAGGTTAGAGTCATACAGTTCTACAGCACAGAAACAGGCCCTTCGGCCCATCGTACCTGTGCCGGCCATCCAGCACCCAACTATTCAAATCCCACATTCCTGCACTTGGCCCGTAGCCTTGTATGCTATGGAGTTTCAAGTGCTCATCTAAATACCTCTTTCAGAGAGTGGTTAATAAAGCATACAGTATCCTGGGTTTTATTAATAGAATACAACAGCAAGTAGGTTATGTTGAACTTGTATAAGACACTAGTGCGGCCTCAGCCGGAGCATTACGTCCAGCCTGGGCACCACACTTTAGGAGAGATGTGAAGGCCTTGGAGAGAGTGCAGAAAAGATTCATGAGGATTGCTCCAGGGATGAGAAACTTCAGAAGATAGATTGGAGAAGTTAGGACCGTTTTCCTTAGAGAAAAGAAGGCTGAGAGGAGATTTGATAGAGGTATTCAAAATCATGAGGGGTCTGGACAGAGTAGTTAGGGAGAAACGGTTCCCACTCATGAAAGGATCGAGAACGAGAGGGAACAGATTTAAAGTAATTGGTAAAAGAATCAAAAATGACATGAGGAATAGTTTTTTCACGCAGAGAGTGGCTAAGGTCTGGAACACACTGCCTAAGAGTGTGGTGGAGGCAGGTTCAATTTAAGCATCAAAAGGGAATTAGACTGTTACCTGAAAAGGAAGAATGTGCAAGGTTACGGGGAGAAGGTGGAGGAATGGCACTCAGTGAATTGCTCATTCGGAGAGCCGGTGCAGACACAATGGGCTGAATGGCCTCCTTCTGCGCTGTAACGATTCTGTGAATTCTGTACAAGACCCTCCTTAAAATCTATCTCTTTAACAAGATTTTAGTCAACCATCCTCAGAATGCCTTCTGTGGCTCATTGTCCATTTTTATCTGATTATACTCCTGCAAAATGCCTTGGGACATTTCCCTACGTTAAAGGCACAATATAAATACATGTTGTATTAATATAAACAGATAGCTTACCAAGAACATACTTAAAAAATAATTAAACAAATTTGGCTTTGCGTTGTGAAAATCAATTATTATGAAGGGTATGCAACATCCTGGTGTAGCATAAACAATCTGAGGCGTCATCAGTGTCAGCAATAGTTCAAGAATGCAGCAACTTTATTAATGATAGTGGATTCATTTATTTCTTAAATTTTTTTGAAAGTCTAAAATTAAAATGCTGCATTTCTAAATTTGTCACACACATACATCGTAGTGCCACTTATTTTCAGTAATTAAACATGTTTCAATAGGCACTGTGTACAGATGCTGCCATTCATCATTTATTTTTATCTAAACAGGAAACTAAGTTTTCAACAGCACATTGTATTTTCATGGCTGGGGCAATATCTCAGTGGCACATTAGGGGACATACAAATTACTACCTGCGTAAACTTCTTTCCATAGCAGGAATCTGGTCTGTGAATTACCCTATATTTTTGGAAACCTAGAACAAAAGTCAAGGATTTTATTTCATCCATTTCTAAAAATTTGATTCATTTCATTTATCACTCTTTGTGAAGCCAAGATTATTATCTATACACAGCCAGCTAGGTAAAGCAAATAGTTTTAAAATTACTTTTACCTAATTTAAGGACTACAGCTGCTTAAAGCTCTCATTTTAGTCTCCAGGCACCTCATTTTAACTTTGATTTTTTTATGATGGAATGTAGCCATTTATGTGACCTTTTGTTCCTCCCTCAGAGGAAGGCTGGTGACAGGTAGATTTATTAAGAGTTTGTTATTGTAAATTCCAGATCTTGCGATTATCTCAGATTGAACTTCTGGAGCTTTTTCTGACGTTCTGGTATTAGTTCAAATATGTTTTAATGTTTGTTCTCACCTCTATGTGACCCTGTTATAAATACATCTCATATGACAAATGCCAAGTAAATTTTCATTGAATATGGTTTTCTTAGCAATATAAAATCTGACTGTGGAAGCTCTTCATCAAAACTGTTGCTGGAATTCCATGAAGAAAAAACATATCCTTTCCAGCAAAGAAATTTCAGGACGGTCCAAATGGTTGCAAGACATTATTGAGCTACAGCTGGTGTTGCTTCTTCACCTGTGGGGGTGATTTACTCTGACTTCAATATTTATTTTCTATGGTTTGAGCTGAAAACAAAGCAGGAGATGCAAAGGGAAACTATTTGAAATAGAAATTCACTGAGATAAACTAGATCAGTAACAGCATAAATTTTACTTCAATTACTTCATTTTGGAGATTATTGCCCTAGACACTGCCAGTTCCCTTTTTAATATTTAATAGAGTGAAAAATTAGAAACAGAGGATGAAAAGCAAGAGTCTGTTGATCAAATTATGTAAAAATGGGACACACCCCTTTGTACTGTAACTATTCTACATTTTAATTATAATCCAATAATGCAAACAATATAATCATTGACATCATTAACTTCTTCCTGCAATTTTTGTTCTGTATTAGGCCTCTAATAAACACCATTAACCTCTTTTCTTAGTTAACATCATAAATTGGCTTTTTACTTCAATTAATATCATTTTAAAAACATTAAATATCACTTTGCTAAGCTAAATTTACTTGCAGGAGGGGAATCTTTTCAATGATGACTTACGCTTATTTATGTTTTCATTTGATTATATCATTTTCCCCTCAACTGGGGAAAGCAATAAAAATATAAATTAGCTCTAGAAATAGTGACACTGCTAGACAGCTCTTAAGTGCAATGCTTCATTGCCAATTCTAATAGCAATATTTAAATGTGTTCTCCATTAGGGAGAGAATTGCAAAGTGGATACAATTGTAAAATCAAAAATTTCCTTAAGGAACTTTAAGAAATATTAATTCACATATAAGGAACATCTTTAAAACTTAATAAAGAAATAACTCTTAAATATGTACACAGATTGGCATACTCTGCAGTATGGTTGGTACATTCAAGTTCCATTCAATAGAAAATTTGTTTCAAGTATGGATATTTCCCATTCATTTCTATGAACTGAATTCCTCTTTGCAGCAAGCTGGTTTCACTTATAAACAAGACTTTTTTCACTGCTGTGCAAGCATTTCAGTGATCTAAGGTCACCTTGCACCCTTTTTGTCCCGCAGCTTGTATCATTAATCACCCATTAATGACCAACAGTCCATAACAAACATCTTAGAATACAAATTAGACTAAGATGATGTTTTATGTTACATTTTTAGCACAGACCTGTACTTTTCACATTGGGTATCTAATCATTAATTATTAACTAAGAGTATATTTTGCTTTCTAACAATGGACTTTCCTATGCTCCATTTAAAGACAGTAATTAGCCCCTCCATCCTGACCATGCTTTAGGTCAGTCAGTGACAATTAAAGAGAGTATCTGAGATAAGAGTTAGTCCAAGAAATACTTTCAAAATAAGAAAATATTATGGTGGAATGCAATTAAGACATACGCTATTGAGGGTTGGAATTTCTTTTCCATAGCATACATTTTCCCTTCCTATCTCATGCGTTTTCTGAGCCATGAACCAACGATATCCAAGAAAGTGGGTATACAAACCTTTGCTAATGCTGCTCGGATTCCAATTCTTCCTCCCGGTCTTCCTCAGTGCTGTTCTCGTTCAGGTCCCACCACCCATCCTCCCGACTCACCAACCACCACCCCTCCCCCACTACCTCCCCAGCACTTGGCTTGGCATCACTCCATGGTATCACAGCTGCGATTGGGAACTCAGACCTATGGAGATCACGGGAGCCAATCTATTCTATGACACTATTATTTGCTTTTCAATGGGATATGCTACAATGCTACTCTCAAATAAAATGAATTGTTATTGCTCATAACAGAGATAAAAACACTTTACATAACAATGTGCTAAATTAATATTTTTAACCATATTGCATTGAAATTAAAGGCCAATAGATTTTGCATTCATGGTTTAAAAATTAACTTGAAGCAATTATAAGAAATGCAATTCATGGGGATTTTCAATCTGGGGTCAGGAATCCAATGGCCAGATAATTTTCGGGCCCCGACCCCACACCTCCACTGCGTTGCTCATGCAACATTATTTTGAAATGCTAATGCCCTAATTGGGCTTCTCCAGGTGGCAAGAGCTGTCTGCCTGGCAACAGAGGCAAGCAGCAGCCATGATGGGGCCTGCCACTGCCTTGCTGAGGAAAGCAGGCAGCTCCTCAGAGGAACAGCACCATATATGAATGGAACGGAAGTGAAATGGCCAAAACAAAGGCACTGTGCACATCCCCCAGGGTGCCTGATAATGTTAAACATTTAAAAAAACACTTTCCCTTCACCCCGCAGTGAACCCGACAGTAGTGCATTGACATGCGCCAGACTGTTTGGGTTTGCTGGGATCTTCTTCCAAAATTGCCGTGCTGACCTCCCCGGGCCATTAACAAGCTACTAAAGGAATTTAATGGGCTCCAAATTGGAGGTGAGCAGCTTCCACGCTCCCTCCCACCAGCACTGACATTGAAAACGGCACACTATTCCGGAGGCTTGGGGTCCAGAGACGACCTCCAAGACCCTGATTTTCTAGTCGCATCCGCACTGGCTCCTGATCCTGTGGCCCTTTGAAAATCTGGTCCATGATCTTCCATTGACAGCACAATGTGATTAATGGGAGGCAGTACAGTTTCAGGCATGTCAGATCATGCCATACAATCTTACTGAATTTTATTTTGAGGCTGTGATGTGGAGTAATTTCGTGGATGTAGGCAACCCAGTGAATGTTATAGATTTAGACTTTGAAAAGGCATTTGATAAAGCACTTCCACGAGACTTGCGGCATAGGTAAGGGCTCATGAAATTAACAGCAAAGTAACAAATTGGATTACAAATTGGTCAGACAACAGAAAACAGAGTTTGGTTATAAATGGGGGTTATTTTCATGAAAGAGCAGTGACTAGTTTTGTTTCAGATGAATCAGTTCTTGGACATCTGTTATATGTAATATACATTACTGACTGATCAGAGTGGTGGCAGGGGGTAGGGCAGGGGGAGCAGTGTAGATGGTAAGGAAACTAGTAGCAGAACTTATGAAGTTTTAATTGTAGAAATTGGAAGAGAAAGCACAATGTGCAGCAAGGCATACATTACTTATGGTATTTGTAAAGGATCAGATCTGAGAGAAAAAACATATCCAGGTCTTATCCAGATCTTTACCAGAGCTCACAAGGTAAGGTTGGGGGATGGGGTTTGTAGCATCAGACAGAGGCTGTTTAAACTAACAGTTAACTTGAAGTCTGGGCTAAAAATACACCCACTGTTAGAATCAGGGGAACTTAAACAGCAGAAGAGAGGATTTAGTGGGGAGAAAGAGGGTGGCAACAGATGACCACGGATAGACGTGAACAGTGAGGAGCTCCCAAGGGAGCTGACTGCCCAGGAGCCGTCTTAAAAATGAATAAAAGCCCTGGGCTAATGATACTTAGTGGGTATAAATAAAGGGTTACGGTTAGCACAGTGAAAATGACTTTAATTATGAACAACAACTTGTATTTATATAGTGCCTTTAACATAATAAAATGTCTCAAGGCGCATCACAAGAGCTTTATAAAGCAAAACTTGATCGAACCACATAAGGCGATATTAAGGCAGATAGCCAAAAGCTTAATCAAAGTAGGTTTTAAGGAGCATCTTTAAGGAGGAACGAGAGATAGAGAGGTGGAGAGATTTAGGGAGGGAATTCCAGAGTTTAGGGCCTAGGCAGCTGAAGGCACGGTTATAATGAAAAAATTATTGTACGTTGAAGATACAGCAGACAGAAACACAGGTGGTTACAGGTTTCTACTTGAAAACCCATGCAAAGTTAGTAGCAAACAGAACATGGGGATGCCCAGAGCCTAAAGGGGCAGGACAAGGATGTTATCTTGACTCACAGTAGTGTGTTAAAGAGATTGAACTTAGAATAACGGAGGTAGTTTTAGTTTTTATATCTTCAAAAGTGCACAAAAGTACGAGAAGAATCTACAGAAGAACATCAGATCAATGTTCTAAAGTCAGGATAAGAAAGCTCCAATCATCTGAATTAGGAAAAGATGAAGGTAATTTGAAATATATTGTAAAATAATTTGCTTGTAATATATATAAGTTTACATAATTGTATTTTTATTTGTTAATTATCGCAACCTAAATCGGAAATATTTTTACAATAATCATGAAGGTTATTTTTGATTTCCTCACTTTTGCGCAATGTTAATAGCCAAACCAAATAACTCCCAAAAAGGAAATTATCTTTCTTATCAAGGTCAAAAAGTCAGCAAACTGTTTCAAAAGAAGGTCACATCCAAAACAATTGTTGCTGGTGACTGGAACCTAGAAATGATTGCAGATGTGTTTATAATGTAACCGCAGGTATGCCCTGACTCCAGGTCGAAACAATTGTAATTTCATTTCCCATGTGGAGTTTGTTCTCTGGAAACATTTTTGGTGGACTTTTTTAATGACCAGATTAACGTAAAGAAGGCCATGGCTAGACAATGCTGATAAGCATGATATCACCCTTTTCCCCTCCATAAACTCACTAAAGATAGTTTCCCCTTCATGGTTGGCAATATCATTTACCTTGCTAAACTAAAATTGTCTTCAAGAAGCTTGACTTTCTCTTCTATGCCAAGCACTTCTTTCACTCCCAAGAACTCTTAGCTTCCTATAAAACCCAAATATACCAAAGATTTAAATACTTGTACCATATCCAGGGGGCCTTTCTAACAACTCCATCCACTTCTGAACACAATACAAGAAAATGTAGGTTATTTGCTTAGCAATTCTTCTCTCACCCAGCTTCAAATATTCCCTCTTAATATCACCTTTATCTATTTTATCATTACTTAAGATCAAGACTCCATTTTTTTTATCTCTGACTCTATGCACCTTGGGGTAGATTTTAATCTCTGGTAGGTTTCCAGTGGGAAACCACACTGGCAAATGAATTTCTCATCTGCCCTGCAACAGCATGAGGCCATGGCAATTTTAACCACAGGGTGTCATTACCATGCTGAAGAGCCAGGAAGTTGTTGCCGGCCTATAGAAAATTGGGCAGTGTATGGCCACCAACCAGCATGCAGGTAGGTGTGGGCAAAAGGGATTCCAGAAGGGTTTCGTAGGAGGCAAGAGGGGTGAGTTGGGGGCGGGAGAGGTCTAAATTTTCCTTGTGGGCCCTGAAAAGTATTCCTGATTCTCCTAACCTTTCAAGGAAAAGTAAGAAAATGTATCTTTTAGACCCTCTGTGCTGATTCTCTTTGGACTGACTTCAGCCTGCCAGGAAAGCCACTGTGATTTGCCCATTCATGTCTGAGTTAAAATTGCAGTCGGGGCACAATGGCTCCGATCTGCCTCATTGAAGAACCCCACCAGTTTCAGGCCTTTGCCATCTGCTCAGAAGAGCAGTTTAAAATTGGATTGGAGCAAAACAAGCAGAGATTTAGTGGGAAAGTCATTCAGGGTATTTTATCTGCCTGCCAACCTGGTTTCTGCTGGACAGATAGGGTTAAAATTCCTCCTCTCCCCACCCCCACCCCCCAACATTTTTCTACAGTACATCAAAACACCATAGTTATTTACTCTTCCCTTCCTTACACAATCTACAGCTTTTTAAAGCAGAGCTTTCTTCCCTCCTGTCTTTTTTCCTACTTTGCACAAACTTTTCAGCTTCTTATGCTATAGGCTTTGACTTTCATCTTGCTTTCTCAACAATGTCATTGATATAGTTTTCCTGTAGTACTCCATTCCCAGAATCCTGACATATCTCGGAGTGTGTAAACAGGACTATAGCCAGCCGTTTCCAGAGGTGAGAAAAAGTATGGAAAAATTGTTTTCAATGGAAAAAATCATTTGAAACTTTCTTAGTTTTGTACCAGAAATCACGTTTTGCAGCTAATCCCACATTGTGAACACAATTTACTCCTTGTTCAGCACTTCACAGTTTTTTTAATCTATTGTTTCTTTGAGTGGTTAAGCACTCGAATGCTTGGTTCAGCAACACACACACATTATACTTTCCCAAGCAGCATTTCTGCAATGACAAATTAGGACAACTGTGAAGAGTCCAGCCAACATCCACAAAGATGTATCCATATTAGGATATCTGACTGCCATATGGTCTTGAAAGCGTGGCACAACAATTGAAGAAATACAATTCAGTGCCGGTCTTTGTTTATGTTACAGCATTCCTTCAAAAGCCTCACAGAAAATCTATATTTCACACAGCACAGCAATCATAGTGCATCACTATTACAGTCCAGTAAGCACGATAGGTCAACGCAAAAATAAGAAAGGAAGGAAAAAAGGCATTGACATTTTCAGATAAAATTATCTGTTAAACAAAAAAGTAATGTTGCAAAGCTGCAGTGATTTAATAACAGCTGATGTGTCTGTCTGATATGACATTGTTTTTGGTGTTAAAAAGAAATAATCTCAAAGTAAAAAGTAACTGCCAGATGGACCCCCAAAAAATACATCAGGAATAAATATTTAATGTTTCATTTCTTAATTCTCACTGGGGTTCGAACTCTACCCAGAGCTATTTTTAGTGAATAGGTTAACATATTGGGCAAACTTCCTTCATGTGCTAAATTACAAAAGTTTTTTAACCCTTGAACAGTTTTTTTTAAATAGCACACATAGGAACTCTTATACAAGCATATCAACCAACACACTAAAAATAGCTCTGGGTTGAAATACAATCCCAATATATCCTTTAAAGTGTCCTGCGTCATGAGACATTGTCCTCTCTTCGCTACAGTCTTGTTGTTGACTACTACCAACAACCACAGATTTGTCACTGTCCTGGTTGCATTACAGGTAAAATGAATTCCTAATACAGTGAGAAGTTAAAAAAGTCCCATGGAGCCATTTAATTACACTTGCTGGACTGGAACTTCTCTTATAATAACCTGTATTTGCAACAAATAATATTTATTAGTTAGGAATTTTCACTTGTTGGCTTTACATGAAACACAGAAAACCAAAATGACATAATCTGTAGATGGCTCTGCTGCATATTGCACCTTGAATTTAAAAATGCATCTCGTAAGATCTTTGAATTGTGTTCAACTCCTATTCAAAGAATGTTAGTAGAAGTTATTTTCAAGGATATATAGTCTGTGACGGAAATCACACCTGCCAAGTGGAAACATATTAATTTTGTCATATGGGACACTACTTGAAACTTTTCACTGGACAATGCAAATAACTCATTTTAAAAAAGCAGAGCTGAGCAGCTGAAAACATGGTTGCACATTTGCATTCTGAGAGACATGAATGGAGAGACAATGGGAGTGCTGCTTGATTCCATTAACAAGATTGGTCTGGACAATAGTGGTGATCAACATCCTTTGACTGTATAAGAGCTAGAACTCTGCCCCCATCTTGTGTGTCTGGAAAGTTTTTAAATCCGACAACCCTCCCAGAAGCTGCTGTTTCAAACAGGTAGGTCACATGACCTACCTGCTGCTAAGACTGAGGCTTTTTGAATTGTGCCTGACAGAAAGTGACAGACTGCAATTTGAACACCAAGGAAAAGATCTCTCTCTCTCTCTCCAGCAAAGTCTCACGGTGGCAGTGCAAACTTCAAGACTACAGACAAAGCCCCTCTTCGGCCTTCTGGTACCAGAGAAGCAAGTCTGAAATTGTGCACCAGACCCCGTGAGAACTCCAAGGCCTTCACTTCAATCAATGGCACTACCACAAGGACACTAATAACCATATCTGTATACCATTTATTACGAGCTCTACTTCAAGCCCCACCCCCCCAATTCTTTCTTCCACTCTGTATCTATTTGTGTGTGTACCTCTCGTATGCTTGCGAGTGTGGTTGCCTCGCGTATTTCAGTCATTTTAGCCAGGTTGGAGTGATAAGGCTAATAAACTTACATCTTTCTTGTTTAAACTCAAGAAAACCTGGTCCAATTGGTTCATTTGCAATTACAGTTAGAGTGCAGTGAGCAAGGGCTCAATGAGGTGGTAAGCTAAAAATCACTATGTTTTAAAAGATAAAACCCTGTTACAGCCAAACCAGGAAAGGGGCAAGAGGGGAGCCTGAGACCCCTTCCTCACCTAGTCATAACAACTCATAGCAAGTGCATTTAGACTGAAGTTTGATTGTCATTTTTTCATGTTTTAATCAAGGATTAACAGGGTGATGCATTAAGATTTTCTTTTCAACCATAATCTACTTTCCTGATGCACTTTTAATAAAAGAGGGAAACAATAGTCAACAAGAATGTCAGAGCATGCTGTCACTTTTCCATACCATCTCTATCCACACCGGTTTTTAATTACATTATTACAACACATCTTTGTTTTAATGAAACCAAGCACACTATAACTTCCTGTAACAACAGTAATATATTACCTGGGCAAAAATTACAATGGGCTTGGCTATTTCTGCATAAAACAGACAATATTGTCACAAGTTTTAAATTGCATCATTAAATTAATGAATAAATGTAATCAACTTTTACACGTCAGTGATGAACAAACTAAAAAAAAAACTAAATTTGAATGACCGATGGTGCTTTTATGAACGAGACTTTGATATTTTATTGTACTATAGTTCTTCTATGGTTCTCAATTCTAGAAACCCTAATTTAAAATCAAAGATACAACTCACATTTCCAGAACCTAGTCAGGCAGAAGCACTATGTAGCTTGCTGCCTGGGGTTTAATTTCTTTTTACTATCCTTAATTTGCTGCCAGATGCAATAAACAAGTTATGGCCTCTGGGAAATAGCAGCTCACTCATCATCTGAATTACACTGTTAGGTTTTTATCACTGCTGAATTTCACCACAATCTGTGAGCTTTATGATTGGGTGGTGAGGCTCTTTGAATACTTTTCTTTGTTACAGAATTCCTTATGATTGGGACTCAACTCAATGGTAGACCCACCTGACATTTGGGTGGTATGAGGAAGAGGTAGTGAGAGGAGAAGGGGACGGTACTTGGACGTGCGGGCGAGAGTCACAGTTGCTAAAGGCAAGCTGCATCAGGAAGTAATGAATCTCTGTGGACCAACTTGAAGGGCTTGTGGCTAACTTGCAGTGATAAATTTCATTTTATGCCCAAAAGAACCTTCTACTGCACTGAATGTTTTTAAAATCGTGCACATGTATCAATAGGCAAATATTAATAATTTCATATATTATTTTACCATGGGGGTTAATTTGTTGCCTCCTAAAAGCCTGATGTATGCACATTTGTCTATGTGCAGATGTGGGGGGGGGGGGGGGGGGGGTGCTGTGAGGAGAGGAAAAGAGAGGTCAGCACTCTACACTTCCCACCGCCCCCATCCAGGTTTTAACCACATGATACAGGAGATTTAACACTGCTTTAGATACTATATATGCCCCTTATCCATTTTAAGTCAATTTTATTTGAATTAATTAATCTTAATAACCAAATATATGGTATAGAAATAGTAAAACATGCAACTTTTCTGTCCTTTGTTTAGCCTGAAACTGTAGTGTGATTTAATACAAAGTAAACTACAATCAGAAAAAAGGAAAAGAATTATGCATCACAGCAGCCTGCATCACTCAACAAAAGTGTGAATCTACTGTACTGCTGATTCTGCATTTTTGATAAACATTCTTTGTACCCTTAGCATTATATTTATTAGGTTATTTTTAGTTAGTGACTGTAGGATTTAAACACCGGGAATCTTTATGAAATACTGTGCATAAGTACAGTAGTTATTAATCATGTCATCTCAGCACAATTCCATAATAAAACAAACATAGCATAGCTTTGGGAAAAATAGCACTGTCCCTCTTTGTTCCAAAATGCATGCAACAATATGTGAATTTATTATTGTCTTAAAAACTTAGCAGTATAGAATTTCTGGCATAATATATCCAAGATGCTGCAAAAGTATGAAATTTATGTGCCTCAATATGACATTGCAGGATGGGAATTTTATATGGAACTTGGTGACATGATCTTTAATTAAACTTAGAAAAAAAATCAGAAAACCATAAAGCTTACAAAATAAAAAAAAATTACAGCTACTGCAAAGTTTAATTTTGAGAGTCAGCAAGTTCTTCTCAGATGTGCAACTTATTTTACCTCCACTATGCCTCCATTGCAAATTAAAGTCTACAACCAGCTGCATTCAGCATCCTCTTTGTAAAGTTTATCAGTCAGCCTGTTAACCCTTCCTTTGTTTTTGCTGCTTCAACTGTAATCCTGGCCTTTACATTTTAAAGGCACTATGTTTTGTCAGATGTGAATGTTGCATTCAGGCTCCACTCCTGAGAGGCTATTAAGATTCATGTTGTAGTCAATGGAGTCTGATTTCAGATAACAGGAATAGTTACAGCACACTTTTTTTAAAGAAGTAGTACAACATCTATTTCAAACTTGTAATGATAAACAAGTTGACACTTAGGTAAAGTGATGCAATTCATTGTAGTACACTCTGAAACACATTCAAAACAAGTAGGCAGCATGCGGTGTTTGATGATGGTAGCCTATATGTAGATGTGTAAATATGACCTCTTTAAAAATCTTCTCAAAACCCATTTATTTGACCCAGTTTTCTGTCACTCAGCCTAACCTCCTATGCCTGGCTCTGCGTCCATTTCTTTATGACTATTGAGATATGCCTTGGAATGTTTTTCTGCTTTAGGAGGTGCTAAGAATGTGACTTGTCATTGAAGACTGAGTTGAACTACATAGCCCATGAATCTATTGGTTTTGTACCAGCCAAATTAAATGTTTAGCAGCAATAGCAATATAGACTATGCCTGCAACCTGTCTAGCAAAACCTTCTCATAAAATGACATAGCCCATTTAATGTGAATCAAATACTTGTAAAAATTGTTACATTCCCCTTTCCCTGGGAACGTATGACCTGAGCAGCAACTTATGCACTTCCTGTAATTAGGGCCATGGGCGTGTGAGAGTTCCTCATAGGGGTTCTTAATCTTGCTTCCTGGAAGCACACAGCTGTGCTGTTTCATGGTCATCCTGCTATTTGCTATAAGGATAGCAGAGACGGCAATGCACAATACGGTGGTCCTGTAGGTAATGTAGTATCACGTGGCTGAGATGTGATTTGCTCCAATTTAGCCTGTTGCAGAGCATTCATTTTGCATCAACTGACGACCATGATATTTGTCAAAAGTAGTTAAAATACAATACCTTTCTTCATGCTTCAAGATACATTGTGGAGGACTGTTGATATTCTTGCCAAAAATCTGTATTTTCTAATACAAAACCTGTAGCTTCATGGGCTGTGTAGTCAAACAACAAAAACACCACTTACATTTATATAGCTGCTCTGATGTACAGAAATATCTCAAGGTGCTTCACCAATAGTCATAAGCAAACAGATGCAGTGCCAGGAAGGGAGAAATTAGGAGGGGTGACTGAAAGCTTGGCCAAATAGATGAGTTTTGAGAAGCTTTTTGGTGGCCACTTCTGCACAGCCATATAAAGGCAGCTACCAATGTGCACAATATCCTGCTGATCAATTTAAAAATAAATTATGGAGTTCTGAGGTTTTTTTAAACCAAAGGAAGACTTCATTTTATTCTTAAATTACTAGTCTCCCCATCAGTATCATTCTTAAGATCAGCAAATACCTTATCCCTGCAAATACTGCTTTTGAAGCAAGAGGTACACAAAAGCACACCTGCATTATTTGCTGTTAAACCTTCTCTCAATCTGTGAGGGAGCACAGATTTGTTTTTATTTTGTGCCTATCCTTTGTTCAAGTCCTGCTGGTCTGGCTCTGCTTAGGAAATTGGAATAAAGGGCAAAAGTACATCTCCCACCACTTATTTCGTACAATGCTTCAGTGTGCTGCATGTCTGCTTGTAGTTGTTTTCTGAACAACTCGCGAGTTGTGACAAGCAGAGAGCAACACTTTTCAGACAAACTGGGCATCCAGATTGGGCAGGTTACCACGACGTACCCCATAAGTTACTTATGCTATTCGTTAAAAAGCTGCAAATTACTTATGAATTTGCTTCTCAAGAAGGCAATACCACAATGTACTTTGTGAAATACACCATGAAGATCAGCAGATATACATTTTCCCAAGAACTCACTGGGAAAGAGTCACAAGATTACCACCCAATCTCTAGTGAATGTTTAGTATGAAGTCTCAGCAATGCTGGGTGAATCATAAATTAAAGATCTGCTTAGACAATGATGTCCAAGTTAACACTCTGAAACTTTGGCTTAAAATTAGGTTGGTGGAACTCTTGTAATTGCATTTCAGGAAGTTTGCAGAGGATTCCAAAATTTGTGAATTTCTTGTACAGCACACATTTGGAGTATCATTCTAATTTTCTTGCTCAATATTCCAGGCTTTGTAGATGCCACAAAACGACAGATTTTCACAACAATTCCTTTTTTTTTGAAATAACACTTTAAAAAACAGCTGTTCATGAATGGATAACCTATTAATCTTCAAGTCAAAAGTAGACATTACAAGACTGAAATCTTTTGTTTATAATAATCAAGTCCATAACAACAGCACAACAAAGGGTAACAAAGCAGCCTAAAAAATATTTCATTCAAATATTCTTCAGTACTGGAAATTGTTCTGAAATTCAATCCTTCAAAATTATTTTTTCAAAACATTATTCCAGTAGAGAATCCAAAGCAGACAGCTGAAATACTGTGATCTTTTCTCAACAACACGAGTGTAGAATGTGTAAAAGAATATAGACCATTCCAATTGTTCCTATTTCAAACACCCCAACAGACATACATAAACAGAAGAGCACATTTAATCTTAATCTTGTCTTCCAATATGTGGTTTGCTGAGTAATAAATAATCCCAGTAATTCTAATGGAATTGATAAATACAATTTGAATTCAAATGACTAAAATGAGCCTGTTACACTACAAATCAATCAATTCATTCGATTATTTTGTCCATTATCACTGTTTATGTCACAGTAAAAATATTTCAGGGTCACCATTCAAAACACATTTTTTGCCACAATTCAAATAAATTATAGAGTTTCTGTTTCGCTGTACAAAAGTCATTTTCTCCCTCACCTACTTGCAGAATTTTCAGAATTGTAGCAATAATCCTCATGAATGTCTCTCTGTGTCACTGACCATTGGAAATGTCACATTGCTTTCTTTAATGTATAAAGAGGCACAGAGTGCCAGCACCTGTTATTTGTGGATAGCACCAGAATAAAATTCAGCCTTATGTTCCTGATAGTTTTAAAGAAAGATAATTCTAAATCAAATAATTCACAAATTTGCTGAGGAAAAGATGGCATTTCCGACAGTGGATCACAACATTTTGTACAATCAAAACTTATCTTTGTTCATCCTCATCAAACTTTTGAATTACTGAAATGTAATATTACTTGAGAAGAAGCAGTTTCATGCCTTTTAAAACATTTACATGCAGAAGGCACTTCAAGTTATCTGTGTACTACAATTGTGTTAAACAAGGTGCTATTTTGGTGGTATTTTACATGTTATTTTTGATATAACTTTAAAGAAGTAAACTGATTCAAATCATAATAAAGTTAGCAGCTTCAATTTCTAATCTGAAGATCATTTATCATTCCTGAAGTCAAACAAAGGGTGCATGGTAGGAATAAGCCAAGGTAGCTGATTGGTCATGTACACATAAGATGTTATAGATTAAGAGTACATAACCCAAAAAACAAACATTAGTATAATCCACAGTAAAATAAAAATGCTATCAGCTAAAAGATTAGGGAAAAGACGATGGTGGACAAATGTGATAGTAATGTAGCTGAAACAGCTTTTCCCATTAAGAGTAAGAGAGCGACCAAAGACTGCATTGGGCCATTGAAAGATGCTCTGGGACAGGTTGGAAAGGACTCTCAGGGTATGGCAGAGAATCCAACTGAATAATTTTCATTGGCCTTTACTCTTGAAGATGATGTGCAACTGACAACATTAAGTGGTGCTGTTAACAGTAACGTTTTTTTCTTATTAAAATAGATGAAGATCTTGTCCTAGATAGCATAAGATACTTTAAAATAGATCCGGGGTATGGTAACATAGTTTTGATGTTACTGGACTAGTAATCCAGAGGCCTGGACTAATGATTGGAGACATGGGGCTGAATTTTACACCACCCCAGCGGATCAGATGGTGGTGTGGGGGCTGATGGGGGCGGCATAAAATTGAGCAGGAGGCTCTGGGAGGCCTTCTTTATGGTCAACTTTACGGCAGTTGGGCGGGAGGGGAAAACAGCCCACCCACCCGAGGCCAATCAAGGCCCTTATGTGGCCACTTAAGGGCCCTCAACCGCCTCCACAGGTATTTTACCCGTGGCAAGCCAGCGTGCTGGGGACGTGAAAGGCCGCCCAGCGATAGCTGCTGGCCTTTCCGAGCACTGGGGGTGGGGGGGCCATGGCAGTCGAGCACAGGGTGCCCAGTTGAGGGCTGCCCCTGCCTCCCAACCCACCCCCGGGACCCAAGAGACCCCCACTTCCCCCAAACGACCATCCTAGCCTCACCAGGACACGACCCATCCCCCTGGTGAAGCAAGCCCAACTTACCTTCCCCCTGGCTCCATGTTGTCGGCTGGGCTGCAGCCCCAGCAGTGGCCATCGCTCCAGGTGGTGCTGCTGGGACTAAGAGCTGTCGGCCCACTGATTGTCCGGCAGCTCAATGAGGCAAGACTTCCTCCCTCAAGCGGGTGAGATTCCCACCTCGGGATAATTAAAGCCCGGGGACCCGTAAAATGCGGGACGGATCCCCGGGCTAGGTGCAAGTGGATTCACCACCGACTTTTACGTCGGTGGCGAATTCCCGTCCGCCTCAGGTAAAATTCAGTCCATGAGCTCAAATTCCACCACTGCAGCTGGGGAATTTAAATTCAATCAACTAAAGAAATTTGGAATAAGAAGTTAGTATCAGTAATGGAGACCATGTAACTATCGAATTGTCGCGCAACCCATCTGGTTCACCTGCTCGGGTCTGCAAAAAAAACCCCGTCCTGAGCCTGACAGAACCACATCCAACCCGAGCCCTATCTGGCCTGAGTCCTTCCATTTTTTCCCGCCCCCGACACAACCCGACCCGACCATCAGTTAACTCACCTTTTGTTTTTACTTTGCTACTGATCTGCATAAGCTTAAAATAACTATTACAAAACAACCTTTCTAGTCCAAAGATTAAATTAACATTGGAGCCACTTACCTGTGATAGAGCGTGTCCGACCCGGCCTGACCAGAGCCCGAATGCCGGACCCGGAAGTGCAACCCGACCCGAACCCGAAACGTCGTCTGGTTCAGGTCTGGTAGCTGGCCTTTAGGGAAGGAAATCTGCCGTCCTTATCTGGTCCAGTCTATATGTGACTCCAGACTCCTGGCAATGTGGTTGACTCTTAACTTCCCTCTGAAATGGCCTAGCAAGCCATTCTGTTGTATTCAAGAAGATGGTTCACCATCTCAAGGGCAATAAATACTGGCCCTGCCAATGGTGCCCACAGCTAGTGAATAAATAAAAAAAAGATCCTGGCCCAGCCAATCAAGGGCTCTTAAAAAGGGATGGTAGTTGCTACTGAGCCCATTGCCCATATCTTTAACAGCTCATTAACCAGGGACTGTTCCCTCACATTGGAATATAGTTCCAGTTTTTAAAAAGGATGGTAAGGCAAAACCAGGGTAATTGCAGGGCTATTAGTTTGACTTCTGTAGTAGGTAACATGTTCAAAGGTGTCACTAAAGATGTGCTATATGAACACTTTAGTAGGGATGTTACCAGGGATACACAACATGGCTTCTGGAAAAGGTTACGTCTTATAAATTTGATTGAATTTTTGAAGAAATTACTGGGTTAGTGGATGAGGATAACTTGGTAGACATTGCCTAACTAAACTTTCAGAAAGCCTCTGATAAGGTCCTTCACAAGAAGCTTCCCCACACGATAGAATTTTGTGGAATTAGTGGTAATTAGTGGATTGAGAACTGGCTGAATGCCCACATATAGAAAATTGTTACTAATGATTACCAGTGGTGCACTGCACAAATTGGTGTTAAGACCTTTGTTCTTTGCTATTTTTATTAATGTAGGTGTTGTGGGAATGATCCATAAGCTTGTGGGCAACATGTTATGAGCAAATATTAGAATTGTAGAGGATGCTCAACTACTGCAAGAACATGTTTTTGTTTTGGGACAATGTGCCCCTGTTTAGAAAATTATGTTTGACTTTGAAAAGTGCAGGGTGATGCATATGGGTCAGCCTAATGCTAAGTATACACAACCAAACAGGGAGCACAGTTGAAGCCAGTCGCAAAAGGAAAAGATCTTGGTGTTATGGTGCATCACTCTCTAAAAGTTCATGAATAATGCCATCAAGCTATAGCTAAAGCATAAAAGTTTCTAGGTTGTATCACAGGACAATTTGCTACTAAACAAAACATACCATTTTGTCCTTGTATAAGACCTTGATTAGAATACAGCATTCAGTTTTGGTCTCCTCACATGATGAGGGATATTGAAGCTTTGGGAAAGGGGCAGAGGAAGGATATAAGATTGATACCTAGTTTTAAAACACCGTAGTTACCCAGAAATACTCAAAGAACTGGGCTTATATACTTATGGCAGAACTAGATTGGATGTCAGGCAGTTCTTCTTTTCCCATATTTTAGTGAATATGTGGAACAAGTTGCCGGCTCGTGCAGTAAATGATGATTTGCTGTAGTCCTGCAAGAGAGAGTTGGAGTTGTAGACACAAATAATAACACATAACACATGGCCCTGTAGCAATATAGAACCAATAATTTTGAAAAGATATTCTTAAAAAGTAAAATAATGACATAACTTTATTTAAAAACTTCTAATTTGTTCACAAATTCTCAGAGGTAAAATATTTAATATATTTGGGACAGAGTTTGGCTGGGGTGGTGATCATCATACAGGAGGTAGGTGCCCTGTAATATAAAATCATGGCCAATGTGATCTCCTTGACTAGTTTCAATCACCTAAAGGGTCAGAGAGGAACTTTCCAAATCTTTTCCTCTCTTAATGGGCTTGAGTTTACGCCTCTCCCAGGTTACATGGCTCTGGGTGGGTAGGGAGTATAATGCGTGATATGTCATTAGTAGATGGACAGTCTTTTCCTCTCTGTCATTTTTATATGTTTGAATGTATCAAAATCTGGTCTGGTGGTAGGCAGAGTCCTGCAGAGATTAGTGATTCCATCCTTGTACATATTAATATTAATCCCAGTTGAAGACGTTCATGTGCGTAGATGATATGGGTCACCTGATATGGAGTCTAGATCTAATTAGGAAATTGGTACAGTATTTTTAGAAGCAGCAGATGAAGACTATTGTTTGCTGAAAAATACCCATTTATTTCAAGAATTATTTTAAAATGATTTTCATGGCAAATAAATAAAATGTTATATTCATGTATTAGTGAAAACATTTAGATTATTGATGTTATTAAAAGCACTATATTTAGATGTAAATTTTGATTCAAATCATACTTAAACTCTGACCCAAATATATTAAATATTTTACCTGAGCCTTTGTGAACAATTAGAAGTTTTAAAATAAAGTTATGTCATTATTTAACTTGTCAAGAAGATCCTTTCAGAATATAGGTTCTATATTGCCACAAGTTCATGTGTTATTATAATCAAAATAATTCTTTGATTTGACACATTCATTTGTGCTTATGGGACATAAATATTTTTTAAATAGATAAATCCCTTGTGGATTGAGTAGAATGTTTGAATCTTCATTACCCGATAGCAGGTGTAAAAACCACCTGCCCAATTGTCACTATACAGTGCGGATTAGGTGTGACTTCAGACTTCAATGAATGGTAATTTGGTTGGCATTCCTGGATGACAACATTAATTATGATAATGAGAGCGAGGAATCTGAATATATCAAGCTGGGATGTTCAGGTCGGGGGAGGGAATGTTAACAGGTTGCAGAACTTCTTTGCTCTCAGCCACAGTCTTGAGTTTCAGTCTGTGCTAGCTTTGCTGTGCCTAAGAAAACATTTGATGTAGTTGCCAAAACAGACAAACTGCTCCCCTGTCCTATATCTTGTGTAAATGGATTATATATTTTTAATTCACGAAACTATTTTGGGCCTAGGACAAGAGGATTCTACCACTGGTATGAAAATTGAGTACAAAACCTCATGTATACTGTAGATAGAATTACATTTTAAATTTTATATTACCTGTACAACAAATGGTTATAACCATGGAACAGTTTCAGACAATGTACATACATATCAATAGCAATGTTAAAATCTAGTGTAAACCAAGTAGTTTGTGACAATTGGGCAATAGAACCTAATTAATGAGACAGAAACAGAAATTCCCAAACTGAGGGCTGGATTTCGTGGAGCTGGTGGGGCTCCCGGCGCCAGGCCAAAAAGGCGGGGGAAACCCCACCTTGGCCATTCTCGCGCCCCCCCCCCCCCCCCCACCCCCCACCGCAATGCTGTGTTGTTCCGGAGGCGATATTTCTGGCATCAGGATCACTGTCCCTTTAAAGACGGGGATCCCGCCTCCAAAAGTTGCTGACCAATCACAGGGCCACTTAAGAGCCTCTTCCCGCCACCTCTGGAATGTAATCAGCGATGAGGGGGTGTCTCCGACACGCAGGGAGAGCACCTTGTAAAATAAGGCGCCCCCCCCCCCCCCCCACTGCGGGTTTGGGTGTGGTTCCTCCTTCGTGGGCAATCTGTAGCCCACAGAGGACTGCGCTGGCAAAACCTCCACCACCATGGACACCTCTCTGCCTGGACTTCACGCCCACCCTCTCACTACTTCCCAACCTCTGCCGGTGCCTTCCGGACTGGCCCCGGCCACCCTGCCTCAGCAGTATCGGCAGTGTCACTGCTAGGGTTGGCCACTGACGGTACTTTGGAGGCCTTGGACCAAGGGCCAGTGCTGGAACTTGGACCTCAGGTAAGTGAGGCAGGGTGGCCGGGGCCAGACTGGAAGGCACCAGCAGGGATTGGGAGGTAGTGAGAGGGTGGGCGTGAAGTCCAGGCAGAGGGGGGTCCATGGTGGTGGAGGTTTTGCCAGCGGGGTCCTCCGTGGGCTACAGATTGTCTACGAAGGAGGAACCTCACCCAAGCCCGCAGGGAGGCACCTTATTTTACAAGGTGCACTCCCCGCGTGTCGGAGGCACCCCCTCGTCGCTGATTAGATCCCAGAGGCGGTGGGAAGAGGCTCTTAAGTGGCCGTTAATAGGCCACTTAAGGGCCTCAATTTGCCTCTGGTGGGAAGGGATCGCTAGCCTATCCCACCTCCAGCAAAATTGCTTGGTGACTGGATGGCAATGGGCCCTCCACCCCGCCGCCTCTGACGCTGTTGCAGGGGGGCCCATAAAATCCAGCCCTCCATGTGTAGTCTATATCTGATGTACATCTGGGACAATACATTCTCTGTGTATGTGAGAGAGAGAGAGAATTAATTTGCATTTCCAGGGTGCTATTTCGCATGCTCAGGATGACCAAAATAATTTACAACAAATGGATTACTTGCAGTCATCCATTATGTCGGAAAATATCACTGTAAATTTGCAGACAAGAAGATCCCATCAACAACAAATTAATGTATAACCAGAAAACCAGTTCTTGGTGTTTTGGCCAAGGAAGGTGTTGACCGAGACATCATGAGAACTCCCTATAGCTCTTCATTATCGTGCCTTGGTATCTTCCACATTCACCCAAGCAGGCAAATTTGCAGTTTAGTTTAATATCTCATCTGAAAGATGACACATCCATCAATGCAGCAGTCCTCAACAGAACTGCATTGCATTGTCAGCCTATAAGGAGCAATGTCTACCTCCTGCTTTCAGATTCTCACTCTTTCAAAGTTCCTCATTTGTGAAAGAACATAAATCACTTTCAAAGATAACACATCTTCTATTTCCAAACCACTCCTCACCTACATAGAGATACTGGAGTGCTTTACAAGGTAGTTGATAAATGGGCACTGAACAGGAGGGAGAAAGGAACAGAGGTGTTCAAGGGGTTTATAGCCCCACAGTTGAATTACTAATGATACCCTGTAGGCTCACGCACAAGGAATACCCATTTGTGTGAGCTAATAGAGAGTGGCTGCTGCCCAAGGAACAATGCGATGCACAAGTTACCACCTTGAACATCGGATAGGGAGAAGGGGGCATTGATACATCAAAGCAGATACACAAAAGTGGAATATGGATACTTTCAGAAATTAGGGTTGTAAATTATAATGAAATATATAGCATTGAGAAAATAAATGATGGGGGACATAATCAAAGTCTTGGCAAAAGACATAGACTAGTCAGACTGAACAGCCTTTTCTTTTTCCAATATTTCTTATGTTACTATCCCAATAATTTAAGAGTACTAAAGATCCTTGTAGTTATAAGTAGTCTGAGGTTAAAAAGTCTCAATTTTTCATGATAACTTGGATACTGCGGGGCACGGTAGGGTTGAGGCAAGGAAGAGTAATCACTTGAAATGTCTCAAGCTAAACTTAAAGGGTATTGAGATAGCTGCAGGTGTCCATAATTCTGTGCTTGTATTCAGAAGGCTCAGTTCACAGTTTGTCCCTTCCTGCTGTTTTTGTAGAAAACTATTCTTGGCATTGCTAATTTATTAGTAGCAAAATGCAGACTTGATTTGTACAGTAATCCCTCCACCATCCATTATATAGCCTCAAACTAAGCTACAAAGACTATGCCAATTTTAATTGCCATGTGCGTGTGGGCCATTCACATCATTAAAATTCAGCAGTAACTTTCCATATAGCACCTTATATGCAAGGTTTCAAGCTACAAAAACCATGGGGCATAAAGGATAAAAAACAGATGCAGGCACAGACGATTTTTAAAAAGTGCCAAAAGCATGAAAACATTGCTGAAAGTCTTTACAGATTCTGAAATTACCAATGCCCTACAAAAAAATACTATTACCTGTAACTAATTTGATTAAATTGATCAAAATAATACATTGACCAATGTGAAAGGTTACAATTTTTACTGCAAACTTCATGGTAAACAAACCACGGGCAACTATCAAAATGGCGGCCAATGTTAGGAATAGGCTTTTATTTCAGTGAGTGAGAGTTACTTTTGTTTAGAGTCCACTTGAAATTTGAAAAATAAATATCTAAGCCTGAACCTTTGGGGAAATGAATGCAAACACAGCTTTAGACTCTCCAGTTATTCATCTTCCTGTCCTCATTGCTAGATTGCTCAGAATTGAACAAATTATATTTTCTAAACACATAATTTTGTTGCTATATTCAGCACCACAATGGGAAGTGAACATACAAAGAAAAATATAAGTACAAAGGGAAGGGTGGAAACTGAATGCAAAAGAAGAAACATACATTAAGAAATTAACCCACAATGACTCAACTTGGATCTCTTCAACTTCTAACAATCAGCACTCAACTCTATGACTTGAAGATGTGAATGGTGACCAGGAATATCTTAAATGGCTGCATTTTTTTGAGAATTAACCCTCTTGGTGTTCATAAAGTAACATTTTCCTCTAATTTAGCAGGCTTCTGCTTCACTTGCTGCACCTGCTACATTTTTAAAAAATGTTTTCATGGGATGTGGGCATCGCTGGCTCGGCCAGCATTTATTGCCCATCCCTAATTGCCCTTGAGAAGGTGGTGGTGAGCTGCCTTCTTAAACCACTGCAGTCCATGTGGGGTAGGTACACCCACAGTGCTGTTAGGAAGGGAGTTCCAGGATTTTGACCCAGCGACAGTGAAGGAACGGCAATATAGTTCCAAGTCAGGATGGTGTGTGACCTGCAGGGGACCTTGCAGGTGGTGGTGCTCCCATGCATTTTCTGCCCTTGTCCTTCTAGTTGGTAGAGGTCACTGGTTTGGAAAGTGCTATCTAAGGAGCCTTGGTGCATTGCTGCAGTGCATCTTGTAGATGGTATACACTGCTGCCACTGTGTGTCGGTGGTGGAGGGAATGAATGTTTGTGGATGGGGTGTCAATCAAGTGGGCTGCTTTGTCCTGGATGATGTCGAGCTTCTTGAGTGTTGTTGGAGCTGCACCCATCCAGGCAAGTGGAGAGTATTCCATCACACTCCTGAATTGTGCCTTGTAGATGGTGGACAGGCTTTGGGAGTCAGGAGATGAGTTAATCACCGCAGGATTCCTAGCCTCTGACCTGTTCTTGTAGCCATGGTATTTATATGCCTACTCCAGTTCAGTTTCAGGTCAATGGTAGCCCCTAGGATGTTGATAGTGGGGGATTCAGCGATGGTAATGCCATTGAATGTCAAGGGGAGATGGTTAGATTCTCTCTTGTTGGAGATGGTCATTGACTGGCACTTGTGTGGGGCGAATGTTACTTGCCACTTATCAGCCCAAGCCTGGATATTGTTCAGGTCTTGCTGCATTTCTACACGGACTGCTTCAGTATCTGAGGGGTTGCAAATGGTGATGAATATTGTGCAATCATCAGCAAACATCCCCACTTCTGACCTTATGATTGAAGGAAGGTCATTAATGAAGCAGCTGAAGATGGTTGGGCCTAGGACACTACCCTGAGGAACTCCTGCAGTGACGTCCTGGAGCTCAGATGATTGACCTCCAACAACTGCAACCATCTTCCTTTGTGTTAGGTATGACTCCAACCAGCATAGCGTTTTCCCCCTGATTCCCATTAACTCCAGTTTTGCTCGGGCTCCTTGGTGCCATACTCGGTCAAATGCTGCCTTGATGTCAAGAGTAGTCACTCTCACCTCACCTCTTGAGTTCAGCTCTTTTGTCCATGTTTGAACCAAGGCTGTAATGAGGTCAGGAGCTGAGTGGCCCTGGTGGAACCCAAACTGAGCGTCACTGAGCAGGTTATTGCTAAGCAAGTGCTGCTTGTTGGCACTGTTGATGACACCTTCCAAACTTGGCCAATTAGCACTTTACCTTTCCTGACTGCCGTCAGTTGTTGGTTTACTTATTGAAGTATTTGGTACACATGCAGCCAATAAACCAAAGGCCACTGGGTGGAACTGAGCTACTGTACCTGTTATTCTAACACCAGTATGACACCAGAATCCCTGAGCTAAATCAATCAGTTTGAATGCTTTCTGGATAGAAAGAGCTATGGTTGGATAGGTCTAGATAAGCTTAGGATTTTCCATATCTTCCCTGATTTAGGTTAAATGAATGCCTTCAATATTGGTGTACTTTTCCTGCAGATTTGACACATGACATTAAAGTATTACAATTCAGATGCTACTAGTGCAGAACCTGCCTCAATTTTAATTAAACCAAACACCAGAGCTTCACATAATAGCAGCAGTAAATTAACTGGGGAAAAAACTATAAATATGGCAACTTCAATACAAAATTCTAAAATATTGGCATGAAATTTAAACTATATTAATTTATTAGACTAATACAGGTAACTTTTATACATTAATCAGGCAATAAGTGAAATGAAATAAATTACGTTCAAGTTTTAAGTCTTCTATAGTCTTAGTTCACTGTTATTTTAATCTGATCTGAGGCTAACCTTGATGCTTTTGGTGTTTCACTATAACAGAAATATATGGCTCATGTGTTCTTTTAGTCCTGTTGAGTTTGTAAATATTAATGTCAGAAATATGGATCGGCCAGTAACTATACTCAGGTTCATGGGTGCAGCTCGGAAATCAGGGCTTGAATTACATTTTCTGATGGCACTTGCACTTTAGTTTCCCATAGAGGATGCATTTTGCCAATATGAGCAACTTATTTTGAACAGGAAAACTGTGCAACAGTATATTCAAGCCCAGCTTCCAGTCAGTCAACCAAGGAATGTCATTAAAGGCATCGGTAGAGATGTCCATAAGCTGGAGAGTACAGTCTTCTTACTGAGATGGAGGGTGTGTGCTAAGTGTAGGAACAGGAGAAGCAAAAGCAGGGAAACTGTTACAAAACATATTCTTCACTCCACCAAAATATTTAACATAGTGTACAGCACTTTCAGATTGTACAATAAAAAAACGTTTACTGTATCTACATTACTTTTGAGTTGCCTGCATAAACAGACAGATGCGAGGAAGAGCAAACCGATCTTAACTAACATTAGATTTTTATAATAATGTGCATTAAATGCAACTGTCTGCAAATTGTCAGCAGCTGCTGTTTGTCATCACTTGTGAATATAAGGGTCCTGGTTGATTTACTTTAACCAGCTTTGTTTACATTCTTGCTTTCTTTGAAATCACAATGATTTTTTTGACTCTTAACAGTTTATACACACAGGTGTTAGTCAGCACAGTGACCATCTGTCTAGTTCATTATACTCCTTTTAGCAGCATTGTGTAAGTAGGGCGGATTCAAAAGCTCCATCATAAGATTTTAATCGGTTAACATAAAGCAACAGTACACTGTGGATATATGTGTCTACTTGGAATAGCATGTGTTTTCAACATTTCTGGATCATACCTCCTGCCAAAAATGCTGAAAATATAAACAGAAAAACTCCAAATAACTGTTTTTAACAAGAGAGTTGTGCTTGAACTGATAAGAGGAGACAATCAAAACTGCTTGAAACGTCACAACATTTTTTTTTCAATTCTGAAAAAAAATGAAAAGATGATTTAATTGCTTAATCTGTACATCAACATTATTGAGAGATACTAAATTAACTCTGTCAAGCATATTGTTTCTTTTGCATCTTTCAAAATAAATGAATCATCTATTGTAGAATATCTGCAGGAATGTTAACTTTGCAGCTCAAATAATGCTGCTCTTTTCCAATGGATTGTTGGAAGTGTTCCGTTCCATCTGTCCAAGGATTGTACACCTTTGGTGGCTAAAAGGTCCTCCCACATTGTTATCCTCAGCACATATGGAAGAATGGGTATTGTGGTAACACACAGAAATTGCCACACACATGATAAGCAGTATGACGGGTAAACCTTCTGCTTTGCAACCTTGAGTGATAATTATGATTGACAGTAGCAATCTGTGGTATGCTCTTCATCATTACTCATTTTTGTCATACATCATACTCCTTATCTGCACTGGTTATGCATGCAATATTTCACTATATCCCATGCCCATGATGGAAATGTTATCATAAATATAAAAGATAAGTTGTCTCATTGTGGCAAACAAGGGTTATCCATCTGGGTTTCTGGAGGAGCCCTCCTATCTGTCCATGTTCCTAGATATATAGTGTTAAAAATCAACAGGATGGCCTTTCGTGAAGCTATTTTCCTGAATCTATGTTTCTATGGATACTTTTCTTATATTTAACACTCTAAACTTAAAGGGTGAAGGAATAATCTAATTATTCCATTTAATGGGCTGAATTTTATTCTCCCGCTGCTCGGAGCGGTGGCCGGTGAAACAAATAGCAGCCCACATGTGCGAGCTACGTGCTGCGATCTAGTGCACAGTGGCTTATCTGCATGCGCAGGATGGTCCAGCCCCCCCCCCCCCCCCCCCAATCACGTGGCAGGGGCAGGCTTTGCGATGCCGGTAATGGCCAGTTCGCACAGGCATGGCGCCATTTTTAAAGGGCTAACAGACCTGCACTGTTGAAGCCCGTACCCACCACCCCCACCAAAAACATAGTGAATTTATTTTTAGCCCATACCACACCCCCCCCCCCGATGCAAATAAAATAAATGGCAGCCCCGTTACTCCCCCCAAAACACTTGTATTTGATATGTGACCTTCCCCTCCCCCCCCCCCAACTGCACAAAGTGCAGAGATCACCCTTTCCCCTTCTCCTACACTACACATTCAGATTTGACCCAGCTCCCGCACCTTTCCCTATACTAAAAATCCTATGTTTCCCCCCTTCCACACCTTGGTAGCGCCAGCTTTCCCTGGATGGGAAAATGAAGGCGTGTGAATGCCAGCCGCCACATGTAGATCGCGGACAGCCGGCAATGTTGCAGTGGAAGGTATGATAATGCATTCATGTACTTTATTTAAATATTTGAAGTTGGGTCCCATTGCCAAGCGGCAGGAAGGCTACCGTGGAGCCTCGCCACTGCCGGGAAGATCGGGCCTGGCAATCCCGACGTCGTGCTCTGTGGCGGGGTGGGGGGCACAGTGGGTGCTGGGAGATCGCTGAGGCAGCGGCCTTCCATGGATCCCGACTCCAGGAGCTCAACAAAATTCAGCCCAATGTGTTTTGTTTCAGACCTTGTCCTACCTTGGTTGAATACACATTCCCTCTGCTTCCAGAGAGATAAGGAGGAGTATGCTCAGATGTGGAGTCTTTTTCTTTTGGGCCTCCTTATCTCGAGAGACAATGGATACGCGCCTGGAGGTGGTCAGTGGTTTGTGAAGCAGCGCCTGGAGTGGCTATAAAGGCCAATTCTGGAGTGACAGGCTCTTCCACAGGTGCTGCAGAGAAATTTGTTTGTTGGGGCTGTTGCACAGTTGGCTCTCCCCTTGCGCCTCTGTCTTTTTTCCTGCCAACTACTAAGTCTCTTCGACTCGCCACAATTTAGCCCTGTCTTTATGGCTGCCCGCCAGCTCTGGCGAATGCTGGCAACTGACTCCCACGACTTGTGATCAATGTCACACGATTTCATGTCGCGTTTGCAGACGTCTTTATAACGGAGACATGGACGGCCGGTGGGTCTGATACCAGTGGCGAGCTCGCTGTACAATGTGTCTTTGGGGATCCTGCCATCTTCCATGCGGCTCACATGGCCAAGCCATCTCAAGCGCCGCTGACTCAGTAGTGTGTATAAGCTGGGGGTGTTGGCCGCTTCAAGGACTTCTGTGTTGGAGATATAGTCCTGCCACCTGATGCCAAGTATTCTCCGAAGGCAGCGAAGATGGAATGAATTGAGACGTCGCTCTTGGCTGGCATACGTTGTCCAGGCCTCGCTGCCGTAGAGCAAGGTACTGAGGACACAGGCCTGATACACTCGGACTTTTGTGTTCCGTGTCAGTGCGCCATTTTCCCACACTCTCTTGGCCAGTCTGGACATAGCTGTGGAAGCCTTACCCATGCGCTTGTTGATTTCTGCATCTAGAGACAGGTTACTGGTGATAGTTGAGCCTAGGTAGGTGAACTCTTGAACCACTTCCAGAGCGTGGTCGCCAATATTGATGGATGGAGCATTTCTGACATCCTGCCCCATGATGTTCATTTTCTTGAGGCTGATGGTTAGGCCAAATTCATTGCAGGCAGACGCAAACCTGTCGATGAGACTCTGCAGGCATTCTTCAGTGTGAGATGTTAAAGCAGCATCGTCAGCAAAGAGGAGTTCTCTGATGAGGACTTTCCGTACTTTGGACTTCGCTCTTAGACGGGCAAGGTTGAACAACCTGCCCCCTGATCTTGTGTGGAGGAAAATTCCTTCTTCAGAGGATTTGAACGCATGTGAAAGCAGCAGGGAGAAGAAAATCCCAAAAAGTGTGGGTGCGAGAACACAGCCCTGTTTCACACCACTCAGGATAGGAAAGGGCTCTGATGAGGAGCCACCATGTTGAATTGTGCCTTTCATATTGTCATGGAATGAGGTGATGATACTTAGTAGCTTTGGTGGACATCCGATCTTTTCTAGTAGTCTGAAGAGACCACGTCTGCTGACGAGGTCAAAGGCTTTGGTGAGATCAATGAAAGCAATGTAGAGGGGCATCTGTTGTTCACGGCATTTCTCCTGTATCTGACGAAGGGAGAACAGCATGTCAATAGTCGATCTCTCTGCACGAAAGCCACACTGTGCCTCAGGGTAGACGCGCTCGGCCAGCTTCTGGAGCCTGTTCAGAGCGACTCGAGCAAAGACTTTCCCCACTATGCTGAGCAGGGAGATTCCACGGTAGTTGTTGCAGTCACCGCGGTCACCTTTGTTTTTATAGAGGGTGATGATGTTGGCATCGCGCATGTCCTGGGGTACTGCTCACTCGTCCCAGCACAGGCATAGCAGTTCATGTAGTGCTGAGAGTATAGCAGGCTTGGCACTCTTGATTATTTCAGGGGTAATGCTGTCCTTCCCAGGGGCTTTTCCGCTGGCTAGGGAATCAATGGCATCACTGAGTTCCGATTTGGTTGGCTGTATGTCCAGCTCATCCATGACTGGTAGAGGCTGGGCTGCATTGAGGGCAGTCTCAGTGACAGCATTCTCTCTGGAGTACAGTTCTAGGTAGTGCTCAACCCAGCGGTCCATCTGTTTGCGTTGGTCAGTGATTATGTCCCCCGATTTAGATTTGAGGGGGGTGATCTTGATGGTTGGCCCAAGAGCTCTCTTCATGCCATCATACATTCCTCTGATGTTTCCGGTGTCTGAGGCCAGCTGAATATGACTGCATAGGTGTTGCCAGTAGTCGTTTGCGCAACGCCTAGCTGTTCTTTGTGCAGTACTTCTGGCTGCTTTAAGTGCTGCGGATGTTAAATCGGAGTATGACGGATGAAATAACCTTAAAATACTCCATACCTCCAGCATTGTAGACATTCTAGATACTGAATGACAATCCACAGATTGTTAATTCTGTCTCAAGATCCCTATTTTTCAGTGGAACGATAATCTGTTAATCAAATCTTACAATACTTTTACTGCCCATCTGATAAACATTAAAGGAAAAAGAAGTTGTTTATTATGTTTGGGACTTTATCAAAGATTTCAGATCTGTGGTTTATGCATTTGAGGTGATGACAGCATTGTAGGCACTTTAACAAACCATCACATTGACTTACAGTTGGCACATGATTTTTAATAGGGGGCTTCAAAAGTAGTTTAAGGCCTTTTATAGAATTTTGCAGTGACGAATAATTGTGAGTTTAAATATTTTATTTTTAATTGAATAATTTTTGCTTAGTTATGGTTACTCAGATTTCATACACACTTGTGTATAGTCCACTATAACTGCAATGATACTTTCAAAAATACTGAGATTCTGAGCCTCATAAACCGATGCAGTAAAGTGAAGCAAAATAAAGAACAGCTGACCAAGTCATTACCAAATTGCTATGTAATTTCTTTCACATGATTTCCTTTATGTTCTGTTCAACGGAATAAATAACCTTCAGTGCAGTTTAAAATGACTGCCAAACTTCTGTTAAAAATTAAAAAGAATTACTGCAATTAGGAAAGAGTACTAATGCGCAACAAAAAAAAAATCTGGCTGGTTGCGGCAAAATGCTTTTTCTCCCCCTCACACCTGTTTCCTCGTTGAAAATTATGTTACACAAGTGTTCTCACTACCATTATGCAAAACCTGAAATAGAACACAACACAGCATAATTATAGCAAATGAATAGTCAGCACTTCAATTTCCTCATCATGCCTTCCTTATTGCACTGCTTTAAACTTCATTGTGTCTGTAAGAAGACTAGCTACACTTTCAGGTAGTTAGTCTGAACTCTCTAGCGACACATTCCTAATGGTCCTGTACTATAACATTACTGTATTCAATCACTGGTTGATGACTTTTTTTATATATGTAAATGGATGCAAATTACCATCTTGTTAATTGGCCTATGATTTCATTCCAAAGTTTGCCATACATTTTCTCCCATTACTAACTACATTCCGGCCATAATGCCAAAAATCACTGTTTTAGCAGAGTTATGGTACGATTAAAACTTGAGCTAGTGGAAAGTACTGAATATATTTATGGTTAATACAGAGGAACATTTTCTGCTTGTGCAAATAGTAAAACTAAGCTATGAATTTAACTTAACATCAGTCTAATTGTTTTTCCTGTTCTGTTTTTACCTATTTCCTCTTCTTTTCTCACTTATGTTGTTCCTCCATCTTTCCTGAGCCACTGATTAGCTCTATGTTTATGTTTAGAGATACAGCACTGAAACAGGCCCTTCAGCCCACCGAGTCTGTGCTGACCATCAACCACCCATTTATACTAATCCCATATTACTACCACATCCCCACCTGTCCCTATATTTCGCTACCACCTACCTATACTAGAAAACGCACACAGACACAGGGAGAACTTGCAAACTCCACACAGGCAGTACCCAGAATTGAACCCGGGTCGCTCGAGCTGTGAGGCTGCGGTGCTAACCACTGCGCCACTGTGCCGCCCTTTATGCTGGAGTACAGTTTTTCAGGCACTGGTCACTTCTAGTACCTGAATCAAATGGCTGTTCTTCATGTGTGTGTCTTCATCTTAGTGGGTTATTTGAGGGGCAGATATCACTATCATCTTTAACTGGTCATTATAACCAATCCATGATGTCAATATCATTATACCTTTCAAAAATTGAATGTTAAAAGCTCATCACTCTCTAAGCAAGCAAAGCATTTTGTTATTAGATTAAAATAAACAAATATTTGGACAAAAAAAACAATTTTGAACTGAACAGCTATATCATCAACAGGGCTACAGTCAGAGAAATATGGGGATACCAGCAAGTATAACAATGAATTTTGATAATCAACTCTAATTGATATGTTGAAAAGTGATCTAAAGTTCAAACTTATAATAAAGACTAATAACAGAGTTGCAATCAATTGATTATGAACAACTAATCACTTCCTAGAGATACCTGTTTACATCTCAACATTTGTAAAAAGAGATCTGTGATTAGTAGCTAATGGTCCTGTGAAACTATTCTGAAAAAGTTATTAATCTACATTTATGGTCCCCACAGTAGCATTTTTCATAGCTGCCCTTCTATTTTAAGAAATACTTTCATTTACTGAGGCCATTAGCCTTCCAAGCAATTAAAAATCCAGTCCAAACTATAAAGCAAAAACAATTGTAAAAGAGTTCTTGGCCAACGTTTTATTTAAGACCCATCAACATAATACTTTTTTCAACCACCAGGTTATATTTCATTCTGAGTTCTTTCAGAACAGTAATAGATTTTTTTGCCAGGCTACTTCAAGTTTATTTGTCAAAACTGCTGATAGTCTGGAAGTAGGACTGACCTGGTTATTTACATATACTCACAAGACAGTGATTCATGAGAGTTTTCAATCAAACTATTAGTCAAAATCAATCATCCCAAAAAGAGAGGGTAAAAAAAAAGTCAAATGGATTAAATGCAGTCTTGTGAAACCATAGTGCTAGCAACATATGAATAGCATGCTGGTAAAGTCACTGTCCAAGCACAAAGTTTTTTTTTGATTATCAATAGGCAATGTATCAAACACTGCATATTGATCCAAAGTAAATGGTAAACTACAGACAACCACAGAAAAATGCCACACATTAACTGTTCTAACAAAAGAAGCAGTACCTGAGCACAGTGTTATTTCATACCTCCTGACGTATAGACGAATGCTACCAATTTCAGACTTTGTCTGTCAAATCCATTTTTATTGTAATTGTTCCTGCCTTGTCATTGCCTCAAGAAACAATAAATATGCCTGAGTTTGATAAAATTATTCCCACCAAAAATCTACTGTAGTGAAGTGTACGTTTTAAGATTCAAAAGTCAAAACTATTATTTTTTGTACTATGTAAGAGCCTTATTTTGATAAATTGTTTGAAGCAATTCAATAATAACAACAGCAGGAACTGACTCATAGTAGCATTGTTTCAAAGAATAATTACATGAAAAGGTCTATATATGTCCCACAATAACTCTTTATAGCACTGCACCATTTGTTTTTTGGTTTCAGAAATATCTGGAAAATATATGAAATAAAAATGATATCAGTATGGGTTCTACCTGATAAATATACACTATTCTGTACTTACTTTATAACATGGAGAAATGTCGATAAAAGTTTTAAAAATCCAATTGGTAACGACTCTCAAGGCCAAAATCTGACTGTTTTCACTAAACTAGTGGCTTAATAATCTCCAATGCACTTGGAAAAGTAGCCGGGAAATCAGAATCTGATGCCTGTACATATTTTGTATTTATAGTTTTGACTAATTTGCTATGTGTGTAAAGCTTATTTTGTTTCAAATGGAAACCCAACTTTTATCACAAAAATTATTAGCTAATATACTTATTAATCTTACTTTATTGTACATTCAGCACTTTTCAAATTATACTGGCACATCTCCCATTACATTGTGAACAGTAACTCAATGAATACAGATTAACATATATAATAAATATAATATATATAATGAGCCATAATTCATTGTAGTAAGGCATCCATTGGCGTCTGATGTTAGTTTGACTTGCTCTTGCACTTTCAGGTTTTAAAATTTTAAAAGTAGCAAATTGTTGAAAGTGCGAATTGATAATGTCACAGCAAGGGAACCAGGGCAAGCAACTAGGTATCGCCTTAATCAATCAGATTGAAAGATTGTGAAATTAACAGTGGAAGTGTAAATTAGGGTGGGTGAATTCAATGTCATATCAGGTACAGAAAGAGAAAGAAAAATTGGATTAAGAGAAGTTAAAAAAAGACAGGAAAAATAAAAAAACAATTTTTTTAAACTTTACATTTTTAAAATCTCCAACAACAATCACAATCTGAAGGAATGAGACTCCACATTTATAATAGCTAATTTTCAGTGTCAGAGAGGTTGTTTGGCAGTAATAAAAACTTATTATGCGTTAAAAAGTACTTACACTGAAATGGACAAGATTTAACTTTCCATCTCAAGTTAACTTCATACCTTCTGCGCAAATGCAGGCACTTCATGCCATGCAATTCATTTCAATAGTGAGGCAGACTGTGAGATACTGTTTTTGCAAGTCTAATGGTGGAATGGCGCATCTATGCAACTTTTGGATTTTCAGGTTTAACCTTGCTGTAGCATTTGCGCATTAATAACTGAGTGCCATTGACACCACATTATTGCCCACAATAATATAACACAGTACTACGTCTTGATGGGCCTATTCTTAATCCAGCAGCCTTTATAACCTGACCCATTTTACACAAATATTGCTGTCACTTCCTCCTTTGATATGACAAAAATCTTCTTCATTGAGCCAACTTTGCTGTTGAATAATGGGGTTAGATTATTAGGTCATAACTGTAGAGTGGTTTACTTATCAGTAGTTTGACAGCCATGTGCTAAACAGCTATCATTTAAAGCTGTGAACAAGACATACAGTTTGGACTGTACATTTTATGAAACAATGATGAGAGGCATTCAAGCCGTGACAAGAAAGGAGCTTAACCCCTTTAACGCCAAGTGACAAACATATACAGCACTTAAGTTATCAGGATCAAATTGTGACAGACAAATCAGCACTAAAGGGGTTAACACTGGAATAAAATGAACAGTTGTTTAACCATTGTCTTGTTGATAATTCTTGTAGCCAGTACTGACCACTTACATAATCTTAAAACTAATCAATTTAGCAGAAATTCCCGCTTCTGAATACCAATGAAAGGAAATATGTGATAAAGTTTGGATGATGGATCCTTGGCATAGCTCAGAAATGGGCATAAAAGTATTACATGGCTAGCGTTTCCTTAATGTCCTAGGGACTCTGATCAGTATAAATTACCTGTGACATCTCATTAATCCTCTTTTTCCTCACAAACGCATAATTAATGATAACATCGACAATAATATACAAATTAGGTAACTGATGGTTTGTGGTGTTAGTTTTGATTAACATCACAAACCAAAAAATGACAGTAATGTAATGCATATCCCAAACGGCAACAAGCACTTTGACCTAAGACATACATTTTTTTCACAATCCCAATGATTAATCCTCTTCGGGATTAACACAAGACAAAACACTGGCCAGTGGCAGTAGCATTGCTGCTTTGTCTTTATAAAACAAACTGCCTGGATTATATTTGTTTAAAGGGATGAATCCTGAAGTATATAAAAGCAGTTCTTCTTTCTTGCCAGTTCTTATTTTCTTGTTAAGAAAATAATGGATGCACAAAAGAGTAACCAAAATGTGTTCCTACAGTTTCAATTCATCCTCCAACTAATCTTACAACTGTTTTAAAAGATAATAACATAATTACATGTCATGGAAAGTTATTGTAGTTCTATATTTTCTCGATTGCAGTCGCATATTGGTTCCTCAAGTTTTCGCTTAGCTGGTGTACATTTCATCTGAAACTACAAGAAGTCTCATTGCAACTCTACTTTACCTCCTTGTTCTTGTACGGCTCAGACCTGGATCACTTTACTAATCTGAAATGGTAAATGTTATTTGTTGTCCCTCAGTGCCTGTAATTCCCTTCTGCAACTGGTCAAGCAGTAAATCTAGCCATCACTACAGTCAATTAAATGCTACACTTGAACAGTAAAAAGTATATTTTTGGCTGCCCTCTCAGGACAAATATTGAGTTTATAATGTATTTTTACCCAATTTTTCATCATACATTAACACATTAAAGCACATGGAATGGCACAAACTGACAGAACTTGAATTAACCCAATTCTAAATGTGCTGTTGTGATGACTAACAGTGCAGATCTTATTTCCACAGAAGTGAATTCTGCAGTACTCCATTTTTTTCTGTGAATTGCTGTATACACATCATTTAAAGATGAAGGTTGTGAACTCTATTTTTCCATATTTTGTCCAAATGTTCCCCAATTCAATACAATGCAAAAGTTTGTCTTATTACCCCAAAAGTACTTTACACTAATAAAGGTATGTGTACTGAATCATTTGCATTGGTGGTTTTAACAAATTATATTTTTCTTTTAAAGCAAACGCATTGCCCTAACTTTCTAAGACTCAGCCTGGTTTTAAAATAGACTTTGGGGATCCACAACAACAAAGTGAAAAAGATTTATTTATAAAAAAGACAATTAGAATTATTCAAATACATTCAGGTGGTGTTTATCTGAGTGTTTCAGGAGGCACTAAGTGTTGTGATACCAAATTGCATATTAATTTCATTGCTGTATTGTAAAAGCAACATCATTGTACAGAAACTAAAACAGTGCAATAAAAATCATTATACAGGCAGGGAGGTCCAACTAGTTTGAATAGTTGGTCTATCCAGCCAACTGCTGCCCAAATCATAGAGCTTATAACTGCATTTGTGCCTGGGAGGTTTTGCACATTAATTTTCTTAAATTAATGAATCATAACTTAAAGCATGTGAGCAGACTTTTACCACTGTTCTGTTGCCGTATCCATGTTCAATAAGAAGTGACAAGCTCCAGAGTGCAATCTCAGTTTGAGAGCACAAATTCTAGTCTAATTGTCTATAATGGATGTTATGTTTGTTGTTGATTTTTTGTGTCTTAACATATTTGATAGTTGTGAAACATGACAAAGAACATTAATTAGAACTTACTGTATGTTTCCTGTACAAGAGATCTGGCATAAACAAACAACCCTAGAGGCTGAATATGGTAGTTGCATTGGCAGTTAATCTATTTTAGTGAATTATATAAATTATATATTCAGCTTCCACAGTAACAAATTATTATAATTTAAGTACAAGGAGAATGTAGAAAAAAGTACAAGCCGTACTCCAGAGACTTGCAAGTTCCCCTCCAAGCCACACACCATCCTGACTTGGAACTATATTGCCGTTTCTTCACTGTCACCTGGGTCAAATCCTGGAACTCCCTTCCTAACAGCATTGTTGGTGTACCTACACCCCAGGGACTGTAGTGGTTCAAGAAGGCAGCACACCACCACCTTCTCAAGGGCAATTAGGGATGGGCAATAAATGCTGGCCTAGCCAGTGACGCCTACATTCCTTGAACGAATAAAAAAAACTTGATTTAGGCTGATAGGTCAGTGCAGCACTGAGGGAGCGCTGGATTGTTGGAGGTACCAACTTTCTAACCAAATATCAAAGCAGTGTCCTGCCAGAGATGCACTATTTGAAGAAGGGCAGGGGAGTTCTCCAAATGTGCTGGCCAATATTTATTCTCCAACCAACACCACCAAAACAGATTACTTTGTGGATGTTTGTGGGACCCTTGCTGTGTGTTGTCTGCAGCATTTCGCTACCTTACAACACTGACTCCACTTCAAAAGTACTTTATGAGCTGTGATGCCCTGAGACCATGAAAGGCATTATAGTTCTTTCTTCTCTTTATTTATCTCATTGCTGTTTGTAGAACTTAGCAGTGCACAAATTGGCTTCTGTATTTGACTACAAAATAACAATAAGTACAACTTTTAAAATACTTCATTGGCTGGGAAGTATTTTGGGATATCCTGGGGCTGTGAAAGATGCTATATAAATGTAAGTTGGGAACTGAACAATTGTCCTCGATGTCTTCAGGCTAGAGACAGGAAAATATCTGTCAAAGCTTCTCAATCTGGTTTGTTCCCAGAGCCTCCTGCTAGGAAATGTGATGTGTGTGGTCATCAGGTGAGACCTATTTTTGGCTTGGAACGATGAAACCTATGGTTGAAAATCCTGTCAGCATTTACTGTTTTGTTAACATATCAAGAATTGTCACTTAGGCAAGGTACCAAGAGCTTGCCGCCACCTTCAGGAAAAGAAACAAGGGGAGAAAGTTGGAGGAAAAAAGAATGAAATTAGGTCAGTTTTAAGATACACACCCTTGTCACAATAATCTTCAGATGTATCCAGTTGAATGTAATTTTATTATTGTAAAAATCTCGATTGATGTCCCCCTGTTCTGGCCTATATGAAATTCAGTAACAATTGTGTTTATTTATGACTAAAACACAATTATTGGATGAATAGATGATTAACACAGGTGTCAGGAATTATTTCATTCATTTTCTTTGTATTCTAACGGTGAACTTGACTCAAGTTTCAATTTCAACCTCACTTCCATGGATGAATCTACATATATGTATCCTTTATAAACAAGTTTCAATCCACATCTTGATGTACATTTAAATTGCTACTAAGCAATTTTGTACTTTACATAGTAATGGTTTACCTGCCATGTTACATGCAAATTTTGTGATGTACGTTTTTTTACCCATCCCCATCTATCGAAAATGGTAGGGTTCCCCCGTAAATCTTTTCTTTTTGTTTGTATGTGTCCAGCTGAGCAAAACTGCGTGTGTCAGAAATTGTACATTGCTCATCTGGGTATTTGCTACCAAGGGAGGTTTAGCCTTTCTTCAGAGTTGTGCTGTGGTGGTTTATCTATCACTTCCTGTTCTGGAAGCAGCTAGCACAAATAGCTAATGATTTTTTGTTCAGGTGTTTGAATCTGATAGTTTGAAGGGAAGTTTTTGTGCATGTAAAATTTCAAAATTAACATTTATTTTTAAGGAATGGGTGAAATTGTTGCTACAAACTCTAATGTCAAATAAATGAAATATGAGCAAATTAAGAAAAGTAAAACTGTAGGAAACTTTAATTTAAATCCTAAGTAAATTAGATGTGATTTCTGAAGCTAGCGGCGCTGCTGTTGGATATAAAACAATTGTAATCATGATTATATTTTCAGTCTCCGTTTTGCACTGGCAGCCAATACCTCATCCAAGTGGTTATTCTTCATATTCTACATAGAGTGTCAACAGGATATTAGACTGCAGGGAATATTTGCCCAATTCAGTCCTCACCTGATGATCACACACGTAGGGATCACTGGATAGTGATTACAAGCAGGAATCTTGGTCAGCGTTCCCTTTCCAGGATATTTCTTCCTTTTTTCACAACTATTGGTTTGGTTTTGTATCCTTTAATACTTTACATACAAAAGACAACTCGGGGAGATTCCCAGAAGTTTTTTTGTGATTAAGACCTACTTACCATTGTCATCACAAATTTATTAATGTCACTTTCAACATAATTTTATAAGTAGATTGTCAACTAAATCAAACCAGGTTTAGCTTGACCAAACAGATTCCAGTCAAAGCCCTTTCTCAATTGTCAACTTAAGGTGAAGTTGCCCATTAAACATCAAATCTGACTTGCCATATAGGAATACTTCACACTATTCATTAGATTTAACTATACACTAAGACACAAAGAAACAGCTTTTTTAAAAAAAAACTACATTGAACATCTCCTTCATAACAGTTTCTACACCTGATTCTGAAAGTATGAAATCAATCAATTGAACAAATGCAGCAGAATAATTCTATCTTGCTGAGACAAAACTAAATGAAGTAAAGGAAGTAATGTGACCCTGCAATGGGAAATCACCAGTATTTAACCTCAAATTACCTGCTAAAAGGGATGAGTACATCATTGTGTTTTTTAAGCTGATGCAAAATGCTAAGATCTTTTCTGTAACATGTAGCAGTATATTTATTACATCTTTAAAAAGGAAAGTTTGACTGAGCAGTGTTGATGATTGGGGCAGTCTGTAATGAAAAGGTATCACTAGGGGGCAGTAACACGTCATGAACCTACAGCCTCAGGCAGCAGTACAGAATCAGAACAAAGGACTTTTTTCCCTCTAAAACTGAGAGCTAAGAGAATATTAATTGCTGCAATGAATAGAGTTTGCAGTTATTTTCACATGATGGGTGTAATGTTATAAATTGTGCAAAAACATGAAGTCCCAAGCATCATACGTTTATAGTTACTTAGCGTCAGTCTTTTAGTAATTTCTTTACCATCTGCATTTTAGTAATTTCTTTACAAAGCAGTCCTTCCTATTGATAATATTTAGTCTATAAAAATGGTCTCTTTATAATTCACCGAGTTTCTGCATATATTTTCATTTATTTCTGAAATTCTCATGTATTCTCACATGTAGTGACTAATGATAAAAATAGGTAACATCATAAAGGACAAAGTATTGTCTCTCATTTGACTCCTTTTCTCCAGGATGATTTTAGCTACTTACAGCAACATGTGTTGAATATGAATCATATTTGCCAGATGAAAATAAGTCTCTTCCATAGAATAAACTTTAATTTCCCAGCCGGTGCCAATGTTTTGCTGTTGACTTCAGTTGTTACTAGCGGCTGGGAAAACCACACCAGATACTATGTTTTACAGCAGTAAACACAAATATATTATAACAGCAACGTCATCTCAATGACGGAAGTGCAGCTGATTACCTCAAGGAAAAAAATAAGCTCATAATCTTAAGATGACATTTTGAAATGATTGGTAATACAAATAATTTTGTGTTATTTCTAATTTTCTTGCACTATAATGTTTTTAAATATATATTACCATCTTGCTAATCAGCATTAAATTCAAACCTTGGCCTGTAAAAAATGTGATTTAATTTTCCTTTTCTTTTCCATTTATCTGTAGAAAATGTAAGTATTGTAATCCTGTTACGCGAGAATTCCCTAACATGCAATTATCTGAATCAGTAGCCGAAAAGGAAAGAATTTACTCACTCACTGGTACAAGTGAATGTATGTAGTCTTGAGTTTATTATATAGTGTATTTACAAAATTGAGATTAGAGAAGCAGCTCAGATTGTAATCAAATAGTTTGTTAAACCTAAACATATTAATTAAAGTGACATGCAGTGGTATAAATGTGATTTTTACCTTGATCAGCCTTATTATTTCCCTGCTGTCCTGAGGCCCTGGAAGCAGAAAGTTGCTGGTAAGGTTCAGGGGAGAGTGTATGACAGTTCACATTTGGTCAAGGTTTCAACCTGCCATCAGATCTTCACACTGTCAAAGCAAACCATAGCAGAGATTAGTTTGGTCTTAACTCCTCTCTGAAGGATTTTCTGTTTACATTTTAATCATTCACTGTCTCTCTCCTCCTAAGAAAGACTCCAGTCCTAAGTGCAAAAGCTTGGGCCACTTGGGTGCACTATACACCCATGCTTACTGAGAATAAAAAACAACCAAATTTACATTTCAATCATTTTTTGCTGTTCACTGTTGGCAGGAAGAATAGATTGGTGGAAGCTAGCATATTAGCAGTAGTCTAGAAATATAATTCAGAAGTGTTTGGGGGAGGTTGGCGTGAAGAGAGAGTAAGGTCTTTTATGCTTTTAATGTGCACAGGGTAATGGACATCTGATAAATCCAACTGATTTCTACTTTGGGGAATGGTTGATGCAGTTTCAAGCCACAGCCCAAAGTCTACGATGTCAAACAAATTGCCGGTCTCACTCAGGTAGAGCAAAAAGATGTGTTCTGTGTTAATGTCATTCTCATGCTGTAGGAAATACTGGTCTGAGGTTAGATTTAAGGAATGTGTCTGAGAGTTAGAAGGTGCTATAATTCACATTTGGACTGTGCTATTAAATGGAATATTTTGATACCAACATTAAATACCCCAAAACAGAAGTGTGACCCATTCCTCAAAATATTTCTTGATAAGCACAAAATGAGTTCCTTTGTACTCTAAAAACAACTTCAAGTGTTTCGGGGCCAGGAAAAGCACAAGTAAAACAGCAATGACTCCATCTCTTAAGATGTTGCACTATTACAAGTGACTCACTGGAGATAAAGATAAAAAGGGCACATTATGCAAGTCTTTAAAATGTTGAGTGACAATAAGTTATTAAACTTGCACTGTGAGCTTGGAACCAGTGGGCATATGTACAGAATCAACAAGCATCATCAAGGATAAAGATTGTGAAGAAAATGTCTTTCTGGTAAGTGAACATGCTTGAGATTTTATCAACGGCAGTTATTGTTTGATCAATTAACTTTAAAAAAAAAACTGGATCCATATTTGGTTAGGAATGGGATTGAAGGTTATAGGAATGGCTATAAACAGAGATGATCAAATTATACCAAAGAATTTCATGATTCCTGTATTGCCATCTATGGAAAACAACTGGTCAGTGTTGAAGAATGAAAGTATAGGAATAGATCGACTTCTTCGAATTCTACTTTGATTATTTTTGGAAGTTAGAGAACATTTTCTATATGGGCTTGAGCTCACAATGTGGAAATTGTAAAGTGACTGTGGAAGGAGTGCATTTGATGATTCAAATGTCTTTTCTTTCCTCATTCCATTCTTTCTTATGCCGTTAATGCAGAGTTCACCCAAAATTTCTCTGAAAATATGCTTAATATCCTAACCTCACAAAAACACATTTTATTACAACTGTGCAACCTATTCTCCAATTTTGATTCTATTCGGTTTCCCTAAGCAAGGCTATCGAATCAGTATCGTGGTAATTTTGTGATGAGGACTTATATAGCTACTAGTATCTAGGACCAAGTTGCCCAAACTTATTACACCCAGGAGCTTTAACAGAAATCAGAAACAGGAAATGATGTCTTCCTGTCTGGGCTGAAATTAACCCAGGTAGCAAGGTGAAATTACAGTGTCCTAACCCATTGTACCATCCAGTACCTTTTTTATGTTTATGGGAAACTGTTTCTTCTTCAAACTGTATGCATGGAAATTGTATGACCTCAGTTAATCACCACAAAACAAAAATTTCAAATGCAATTTGATAATGAGCACAGTGCCTCCAGGATATTAGAAGTTGATAGCAAACACAGAATGTGGTATGTTTTTAGGCAAAGGCAATCAGAGAAATTCATGACTCAATAAATCTAAACTTATTAAAAATGCAGTTTAAGAATTTATTTATATTCATCGTGCCAGATACACATCACATCTTACTTACGAACATATTGAGGTATAGCTTATGATTCTGAACAGCTTATGGTGCCTTTGGAATCTAATTATTAATTTACTTCACAAACAGTGAGAACTCTAGCATAACATTACGTTGATTGCAGACAATGATGTGAAATTGAATTCCTACTTTCCAGCTGTTAGACAGGGGAAGAGGTTAATTTTGAATCTAGAAGGTCATGTTTTAGTCTGTTGTTTAAAGTCATTTGCTGTATAGATTGCTTTACTTGATATAAATAAAAACAATAATATATTATTCATGTTCAATGAAGGCTATTGCAACCATTATCAACATTAATGCAATGCAGAATGCAAATACATATTTCAACAGCAGTTGCAGACAGTTTTATTCCAATTTTTTCACTAAAAATTTTCAAAAGTGAGGAAAATAAATTAGTAACATTTGAATACGTGGATTAGATACTTGAGCTACAGTTTTAAGCCATTCTGGGGAAAAAATAAATTACCATGCTCATATCTAAAAGATTAGTTTCAAGTGTAAATATATAAAGCAGCAATGTTGAAAGATACTTTGAACCAAGCTTGAGTGCTTTTTTTTTGTTCTTTTCTTTAGCAGAGGCCCTATATTTTGGACACTTTTTACCCCTCTCTCCCCTGAGCTTTATAGGACATGTCTTGATTGACATTTATTTTTAAAGCTAGAAAGTGAGACAATGATATAGCTCTCCTCCTAAATACAGCATGTGCCATAACCTGAGTCATGCAAATTACACTTGTGCTTTCAGATGACTAAGATTAATGACACTGCACCAAGGTCTTTGTTTTTCTATTTGGCTGTTTAGTGTGAAATACAATCCTAAAACATTATCTATCGTCTATTAATCCCAGAATTGTGTTCACAACATGCAACACACATTGTTTAGGGCAATTTACAACAGTAACATACTGAGCACAATTGCATTTAATTACTTTGATTCTAATTACATTCACCAAAGACTAATAAAATAAATGGGACAAGTGGCTCTTTAAAAAAGCTTCTGCAACACACATGTGCTTACATTGGGAAAGTGATGTCAGAGATGGATTTATGACAGCGACTACTTCTCAGAAAATTTTAGGAATTGAATTCTGCCTTTAATTACTAAATTCAGTGTATATATATATATATATATATATATATATACAGTAACAATACGAAACTATCGCAAAAAAGTCTTGTTACAATGTAATTTCTTATACACACCACTCCTTAAATCAAAATCAAGCAAAATTTACACAGCATGTCAGAATTAAAACACTAATACTGTATGCAGAAAGACTTCAGTACATGCTAAGAATCTTCAGAATCTAAGCAAAGCTTATAAAGAAATTTCAGAGGATTCCATTATTCTATTTTAAATGTGAAACAATCCTTAGTAAAAATTATTGTCTCTTTCAACCACCGTCGAGACTAAACTGAATGAGTAGCATAGACAGGAGTAGCTTTGTAGGATGCTATGTGCAGCTGTTAGAACCAAGTTAACTTGGTAGCCAGACACATCTTCCCATAGGTTGCACACAACTCAGGATTAAAAGTGCCTTGTGCACGTGTTTAAATGCACACACTGGATTGCACTCCCTTAGCAGATCATCTATAATGTTATAAGAGCGGGTGGCAAAGTTGTTTCTCTCAAAAGTTAAAAGTAGGCTAATAAAGTTCCCAGGAGGACCAATGAACTCCATGAGCATTTATCAAATATGGCTTTGCATCAAACTGGGGTTCTACTACATTTTGGGCAAAGTTGAAGAAGTAGGAGTCTAATTCCTACACCTCTTGTTTTAGTAGTACATTCAGAAGTCAGATGACATACCTGACTCATGATTCTACTGCATTAGCACATTAACATGCACTTGAACCACTTTGCAACAATGCAAAAGTGGTAGTGTATTAGGAGCCTAAAATATGTCCTGCGCAAAAAGAATTAATTCATTTTCAGTCAGCTAATGCTCTTATTATTTTGGCCCTCTGTAAGATTATAAAAAATCTCCCTTCAAATGAGCAACAGTCAAGGTCTCTTCCTCTCAATACAGCTGAGGGCAATACAATTAGTGTACATCTACAGTGCTAGGTTTGTTTTGCACTGTAAAAGTCTCAGGAAATTATGGCATCAGTAACACCATTATTCACAATGAGCTATAATTTCTGGAGACTTTTACACTGCTCTGCCGATATTTTTGCTGAAAAGTTGACCAAGAACCGAACCCGGCTTGCTGGAGCTCTTGGAAGAGTTTAAAAATTCAATCCCCCCAGTAGTGAGAACACATGTGGATAACCTGAAAGTTTTAAAAGCCAGGCAAGCAGCAGAAAGTGCTGATGATTTTGAGCTTGCGAATAAGCCAAAACCATTTGTCCGTCACCCCCACAAACCTGAGAAGGACAGACGGTGGGAGAGTGAAAGGAAGGCAAATAGCTGGGGACAAGAAGGAACAGCTGAGAACAACGCAGGATCCCCTCCTCAGACCAGAAAGGAAGGTGCTGAGGAAAGAACTGAGGTCCACAAGCTGAAGTGTTATTGCCACAAAGTGGGACATCTCCATTCAGAATGCTGGAAGTTGCGAGGTAAACCCATGGGACTTGTTGGGGTACACAAAACTAATGCAGAGAAAGAGGCTCTGACTGAGAGTACAGCAGACCAGGCTGTAGCTTTAATGGCAGTGTTAAAACTCGACACACAAACTAAAGTGAGTGTAGATATTAAGAATAAGATACCTGAAAATTATAATGAATTCTTGCCAAAGGGAAAAGTAACTCCATATACCTCAAGTGAGGCAGGAAAATCCAAACTCTTTTACTGGGAAAAAGTATAACATTTCCACCTGAGAGCGCACTGAACACTGAAGTTTTAGTTAATGGTATTGGCAGGGAGTACATACCCAAACCTTTATATAGCATGTACCTGGAGTGTGACCTAATGTCTGGAATGGTAACTGTAGGAGTTGTCCATAGTTTGCCAGTAGAGGGAATTGACCTACTCCGAGGGAATGATTTGGCTGGTGCAAGAGTATCAGTTTCTCCCATAGTCACAGAGAAACCAAGTGAAGTTAAAGAAACAGAACAATTACAGGAACAAGTTCCAGGAATATTTCCTGCATGTGTAGTAGCCCGAGCAATGGCTAAACACGTTCCATTGTCGGAAGTAAAATTGGGACCACAGATAGCCGAATATCTGAAACTTTCCTCGGGGATTTAGATAATCCAAATGAGATGCTTAACAAATCTTCTGTAATTGCAGCACAGCAAGCTGATCCAGAGTTACATGGAATAGCACAGTCGGCTCCGACAGAAGCTGAGGCGAATGGAGTTCCAGAAGTCTATTATGTTGAAGACGGGGTTTTGCAGAGGAAATGGAGACCGCCTCATAGACCTGCGGATGAAGACTGGACAGTTGTTCGACAGATCGTGGTACCACCTAAATATCGCCAAGAATTATTAACAATAGCACATGACATTCCTCTAGCAGGACACATGGGAATCTGGAAGACCAAATCATGTATAAGTCAACATTATTACTGGCCAGGCCTTACAAAGGATGTGAAGCAATTTTGTAGGACATGCCATACGTGCCAAATGGTGGGAAAACTGCAACCTACCATAAAACCAGCACCACTAATTCCCTTACCAGTTATTGAGGAACTATTTAGTAGGTTATTGGTAGACTGTGCAGGACCCTTGCCAAAAACAAAAGGAGGACATCAATATATACTTACTATCATGGATATGGCCACTCTATTTCCACAGGCCATTCCTTTGAGGACAATTACTGCTAAAGTAGTAGTAGAGAAGTTAACTCAATTCTTTATTAGATATGGATTACCACATGAAGTTCAATCGGATCAAGGTTCTAATTTCATGTCTAAAATATTTCAAGAAGTCATGGGTAATTTGGGTGTCAAACAGTTAAAATCTTCAGCATATCACCCACAGACACAGGGAGCTTTAGAGAAGTACCATCCAACTCTCAAAAACAATGATTAGAGCATACTGTCACAAATATCCCCATGATTGGGATAAAGGGCTAGACTTTCTTTTATTTGCCATGAGAGATTCACTAAATGAGTCTACAGGTTTTAGTCCTTTTGAATTGGTTTACGGGCATGAAGTAAAAGGTCCTCTAAAACTCATCAAAGACAGATTCTTAGAACAAAGGAATGAATCTTCTATACTCGACTATGTATCTGTGTTCTGGGAAGTGCCCACGAAAGCTTGCAATGTGGCTCAGGAACACCTTAAAGCATCCCAAGTCAATATGAAAAAATGGGCAGACAAGAATAGAAAGACCCGATATTTTCAACCAGGGGATGAAGTATTACTATTGTTACCAATACAAGGTGAACCATTAAAAGCATGGTTCAGTGGTCCATATAAAGTGGTCAAAAGAGAGGGTAATGTAAATTACTTGATTGACACCCCTGATCACTGGAAAAAGAATCGGTTGTGTCATATCAATATGTTAAAGCAATATTATCGCAGGGAGGAGGATAAACCAGTACAGGTATGTCAGGTAATGGGGACTGTTGAGAAGGAAAAGAATAGTGAGGATGAGGTAGAAGGAGGCCTAGACAATTCTCAAATTGAACCTCCTACTATCCGATTAGCTAATACAGAATGGCTAGGAAAATTGGAAAACATGCTTTTGTACTTAGAGGCAAAACAATGTGAATACCTAAATAAGCTTTTCACAACATTTAAGAGCATCTGTAGGGATAAGCCAGGATGTACAACCTTAGCCACACATGATGTGGATGTAGGGGAATCCGTTCCTTTAAAACAGTATCCTTACTGCTTAAGTCCAGACAAACAGGCCCAAGTAAAAGCAGAAATCCAATACATGCTGGAAAACAACTTAATTGAACCTAGTCAAAGCAGCTAGCGCTCACCAATAGCATTAGCACCTAAACCTGATGGGTCAACCCGACTTTGCATAGACTACAGAAAAGTCAATGCAGTAATGAAGGCAGACTCCTACCAGTTCCTCGCTTAGAATACTGTATTGACAGAGTGGGCAATGCCATGTTTCTTACCAAGATAGATTTGTTAAAGGAATACTGGCAAGTTCCTTTGACATCTCGAGCTAAAGAAATATCAGCTTTTGTCACACCAGACAGTCTTCATCAGTGCCGAGTGATACCATTCGGGCTATAAAATGCCACAGCAACTTTTCAGGCACTAATGAATCAAGTGGTAGCCAGTGTTCCCAACTATGTCGTGTATCTTGATGATGTACTTATACCCAGAGAAAGAGGAGCTGCTGCTCGCTGTGGAGAAAGGCTCCTTTGCTGAAAGGAAGCCCTGCATTGTTAAAGGTAGCAAATTCCTATTGTCTCCAGTCTCTGGAAACTCTCTGCCTCAAGTGTGATTCGTGTTGCCCTTTGTGTTTTTGGAAGATCCTGAAATCTCAAGAAAGTTTCTACTGTTAGACTGCTACTTTAAAATTTAAGTAGACCTGTTGCTACAACCTTTTCCTGAAAGATCTGTCTGACACCTGCTGCAGATGAATTGCCTTGAATGCCTGCCCATCACAGACTGTTCATTAATTTCACTTGGAGAGACTTCAAGTGGCATCCAATGATTCGACTCTGGGACACCTCACCAATCCGGAAATAATCCTACCAGACTGTGACAACTAATTATTTTATTATTCCTAAGAAACCATTGCAACTTAAAACAACCTTTTAACACTGGTTAACTATTGGTTTTTGAATATGTATGTGTGTAACACGAGGGTTAGGAAGAATAAGGAGTTGTAAAATCTTTTCATACATTTAGATTTATGGCATTATCATTTAAAACTTGGTTTATGAATAAATAGTTAATTTTGTTGTTGCTTAAAGAAACTTGGTTTGGCATGCTATATTCTGGGGGATCAATAAAGTGTTTAATTTGGCTATTTTCCAGTAGGTGGGGATCTTTACTAATATGCTGTGACCTGTGGAGTAGTGGGACTGAATCAACAGTGCATTACTCTCACCTTGGTCGTAACATTCATTAAATATGGCATGTCCCCTGTGAAGCAAAGACACAGAAGCATTAACTGCCATATGTTTGGTCGCCTCCCCAGGGTGCAGGGGGCTATCAATAGTACCCATGAGGTGCTGAAGGCTCCACTTGAACCACCTGCCAAATTTATTAACAGGAAGGGGGATTCATTTGCTAAATGTGTAAATTGTCTTCATGCCCAACAAAGGAACCTGCATGTAAACTTGAGAAGCTGTCACGATGCCCTTGTTCTTTGACACTCTGCTATCTATGTATTATTCAGCAGGAAAGACTAGGAGGTAAATGGAGCCTCCCCCCACCCCCCAAAAACATGGCTTGGACACTAATTTTCCACTCAGAAAGAAAACAGAATGAAGGTGAGGAATACAGAAATTTGACTTGGTGTGCAACAGACATAGGTACCAGGGTGCCAGTTTGCTTGATTGCCACTTTCTGAGGGAACTTTGCGTACATTGCAAATGTGTCCTTGAGTGGAGACCTGCTTCTGCCTAATTCAATAACAGAACACTGAGAGCAGAGCAGGGCATAAACAGCCCAGGAGAGAGAGAGGATTCCCTGAGAGCAGCAGGAAACAGCGGGAGTGGAGTGGGACATAAAGAGCCCAGCAGAGAGAGAGCGAGACTTCACTGAGAGAGCAGTGGGAAACAGTGAGAGCGGAGCGTAAAGAGCCCAGGAGAGAGAGAGAAAGAGTTCACTGAGTGTGGCAGGAAACAGTGGGAGCAGAGCGGGGCCAAAAGAGCCTAGGAGGGGGAGAGAGAGAGGACACTGAGAGTGGAACGGGGCTATCTGCTGCTGCCACCAGTCTGTAGGTTCAGAGCTGGCATTTGGAAAGAAAAATTGAGGGATGACATCACAGGGAAGTGGGTGGGTGATTGGCTGGTGAGTATTTCCTAGTTATCTTATCTAAACAAGTGAATAAACTGGTGTGTCATTTTTTTTTAAAGTAATATTTATTACTGCAAGTAAGGTGTATTAAATATTACGCATTATCAGCATTAATAAGGTTTATTAGCATTAATAAGGTTTATTAATAGTAGTAAGGTTTATTAGTATTGGTATAGGTTTATTAACAGTAGTAAGGTTTATTAGCAGTAGCAAGGTTATTAACTAACAAATAAAGGAGTGGCAGGGCTGTTCCAACTTCTAGGGTCAGATTTTACAGCACCCCCGACATCGGGGGTCATGGCGGGGTATCCGTAAAATGCCTCTGGCAGAGGCCTGCCACGAGTCTCGACACCAGGAAGGCCCGGCCCCAGAGTGGCAGTGAGGATTCATGGCAGCACCCACCGCCGCTCGGTGATAGGACCAGAATTTACATATGTTAATTTAGTCAAATGAATGAATTAAATACTTACCTGCTCCTGCCATCCGTTCCGGTGCAATAGTGGAGCTGGCAGCCGACACTCCAATCACATCGGATCTTCGACTGGTGATGTAAGGCAAAACACTCATGGGGAGGCAGGAGCAGGCAAGTTTTCAGGGCAGGGGGAGTGGGGTCAAATGTTCTGATTGGTCAAGGGGGCGATGGGAAGGGGTAAAGTTTGAAGTTTCCAAACTTAGGGTAGGGGAAGATCGGGAGCACTGGGTAAGTTTATTGTGGGGAGAGGGCAAGTAATGAATTTGATGGTCATTGGGGTGGTGGGAGAGGGTGGGATAACTATTTAATTTTTTAAGGTCTTTTGTCTTTAAATATTCAAATTGTTATGTCGGGCTCGAAGCTCTTTAAAAATGGCATCTGCGCCTGCGCAGTGATGCCTGATGTTGTTGCTAGGGATGGAGCGCCCACCCTCTACATGTCATCGGTGGGGGGGGGGGAACGGTCCACGCTGGCCATGTAGATGAGCCACTGCATTTAATATCGCAGCGCTCCGCGGATTAAACCCGCATGTGTGGGCCGCCATCTTTGAAGCTCGCCACCGAGATCTGCGGCAAACTTGTAAAATGCAGCCGTTAGAGTGCACATCTTGTGCTAAGTGGGAACTCTAGGAAGCTTCTTGTATCCTGGATAACCATATGTGCAGGAACTGTCGCCAGTTGCAGTAGCTTGAGCTCCGGGTTTCGGAATGTGAGCAGCAGCTGGCATCACTGTGGTGCATCTGTGAACTTGAGAGCTTCACAAATAGCATGTTTATAGATGTAGTCACCCCACAGCTTAAGGGTATGCAGTAAGAAAGGGACTGGGTGACCACTAGACTGTCATGAAGAAACAGGTAGATAGTGCAGGAGACACCTGAATGCATCTCACTGTCCAACCAGTATTCAGTCTTGAATACTGAGGAAAGTGATGATTCATCTGGGGAGTGCAGCCAAAGACATGGCACCATAGGTGGCTCAGCTGTACAGGCGGGTACAAAGACGACTGGAAGAGTGATAGTGATAGGAGATTCGATAGCGGAACAGACAGTGGTTTCTGTAGCTGAAGCCATGAATCCAGGATGCTGTATTGCCTCCCTGGTGCCAAGGTCAAGGATGTCACTTCTTATGACCAAGGTTGGAGGAATGGTGTGGTGGTAATGTCACTCAACTAATAATCCAGAAGCACAGGCTAATGCTCTGGGGACACCGGTTCAAATCCCACCATGGCAACTGGCGGAATTTAAATTCAGGGTGACTCAGTGGTGCAGTGGTTAGCACCGCAGCCTCACAGCTCCAGCGACCTGGGTTCGGTTCTGGATACTGCCTGTGCGGAGTTTGCAAGTTCTCCCTATGACCGCGTGGGTTTCCTCCGGGTGCTTCGATTTCCTCCCACATGCCAAAGACTTGCGGGTTGATAGGTAAATTGGCCATTGTAAAAATTGCCCCTAGTGTAGGTAGGTGGTAGGAGAATAGAGGGAAGGTAGGGATGTGAGGGGGAAAAATGGGATTAATCTAGGATTAGTATAAATGGGTGGCTGATGGTCGGCGCGGACTCGGTGGGCGGAAGGGCCTGTTTCAATGCTGTATCTCTCTATGACCCTCAGTTTAAAGCAGCCTGCTTGATTGGCACCCTATCCACCACCTTCAACATTCACTCCCTACACCACCGACACACAGTGGCAGCAGTGTGTGCCATCTACAAGATGCACTGCAGCAATTCACCAAGGTTCCTTTGACAGCAACTTTCAAACCCGCAACCTCTACCACCTAGAAGGACAAGGGCAACAGATGCATGGGAACACCACCATCTGCAAGTTCCCCTCCAAGCCACACACCATCCTGACTTGGAACAATATCGCCGTTCCTTCATTGTCGCTGGTCAAAATCCTGGAACTCCCTTCCTAACATTACTGCGGGTGTACCTACACCCCAAGGACTGCTTACCACCACCTTCTCAAGGGCAATTAGGGATGGGCAATAAATGCTGGCCTAGCCAGCAACGCCCATATCCCATGAATGAATTTTTTAAAAATGTAAATGCATGGAGTGTTGCTGATAGGATTGGTGAGTTACAGACACAGATTGAGGTGTAGAACTATGATGTTGCGGCTATAACAAAGACCTAGCTCAAAGAAGGGCAGGACTGGGTGTGAAATGTTCCTGGATACAAGGTGTTCAAGAAAGATAGGAAAGGGAAAAAAGGGAGAGGGGTGGCAGTATTGATTAAGGAGAGCATTGCAGTGCTGGAGAAAAAGGATGCCCCAGAAGGGTCGAGGACAGAATCTATTTGGCTAGAGCTAAGGAACAAAAAAGGTGCAGTTACATTGCTCAATGTTGTCTATAGGCTACCAACTAGTGGGAAGAATGTAGAGGAACAAATTTGCCAGGAAATTACAGAGAGGTGCAAAAATTGTAGGGTACTTATAATGGGGGACTTTAATTATCCATGGACTGGGATAGTAGTAATGTAAAGAGCACTGAGGGGCAAGAGTTCCTAGAATGTGTTCAGGAAAATTTTCTACAGCAGTGTGTTGCTAGTCCAATTAGAAAGGAGGTACTGCTGGACCTGGTTCTTGGGAATGAACTGAGCCAAGTGGATCAAGTGTCAATAGGACAACATTTAGGGAACAGTGATCATTGTATCACAAGGTTTAGGCTGACTCTGGAAAAAGACAAAGAATAATCCAGAGGAAGAATAATTAACTGGGGGAAAGCCAATTTCAATGGGTTAAGAACAGAGCTGGGGCGAATAAAGTGGAGTCAAAGGTTGGCAGGAAAAACAATAGCTGACCAATGCGCTACCTTCAAAGAAGGGATAGTTCGGGCACAGTCAAGGCATGTTCCCTCAAAGGGGAAAGGCAGGGTAAACAAATTCAGAGAAACATGGATCCGGAATTGGCTGAGTGACAGGAAACAAACAGTAGTATTTCATGGATGTTTTTCAAGCTGTAGGAAGATTTGTCATGGAGTTCCCCAGGGGTCAGTGTTGGGATCCTTGCTTTTCCTGATATATATTAATGACCTAGACCTTGACGTACAGGGCATGATACAAAACTTGGAAGCATTGTGAACTGTGAGGAGAATAGTGTAGAATGTCAAAAGGACATAGACAAGTTGGTGGAATGGGCAGTCAGGTGGCAGATGAAGTTCAATGTGTAGAAATGTGAAGTGATATATTTTGGTAAGAAGAACGTGGAGAAACAATATAAAATAAAGGGTACAATTCAAAAGGGGGTGCAAGAGCAGAGGGACCTGGGTGTATATGTGCATAAGTCTTTGAAGGTGGCAGGACAGATTGAGAGAGCGGTTAACAAACCATACAGCATCCTGGGCTTTATTAATCGGGGCATAGAGTACAAGAGCAAGGAAGTTATGCTGAACTTGTATAAGAAACTAGTTTAACCTCAGCTGGAGTATTGAGTCCAGTTCAGAGCCCCGCGCTTTAAGAAGGATGTGAAGGTGTAAAGGAGATTCACGAGAAGGATTCCAGAGATGAGGAACTTCAGTTATGAAGACAGATTGGAGAAGTTGGGACTGTTTTCCTTGCAGAAGAGAAGGCTGAGAGCAGATTTGACAGAGGTATTCAAAATCATGAGGGGTCTGGACAGAGTTGATAGGGAGAAACTGTTACCACTCATGAAAGGAGACGAGAGGGCACAGATTTGAAGTAATTGGTAAAAGAAGCAACAGCGACATGAGGAAAAACGTTTTCATGCAGTGTGTTAAGGTCTGGATTGCACTGCCTGACAGTGTGGCAGAGGCAGGTTCAATTGAAGCATTCAAAAGGGAATCAGACAGTTAAGGAAGAATGTGCAGGGTTATGGGCAGAAAGCAGGGGAGTGGCACTAGGTGAAATGCTCATTAGGAGAGCCGGTGTAGACACGATAGGCTGAATGGCCTCCTTCTGCACTGTAACAATTCTGTGATTCTGAAATTACTCTCTCACTGGGCAACAAAGATTCAAGGATATTGTTATGACCAGGTGAGAAAGGGGTCGAGGGGTTCCCTCTCAGCCTTTGCCTGGTTTAACCTTAACAGGGTTTAATTTTTTTTAAAACACTGTTTTTAACTCCCCCTCATTGAATCCTTGTTCAGTGCTTTCCAATTGTAAGGCAAAGAAATCAATCAGACAGGCTTTCTTAGATTTAAATAAGAAAGGTGGAAGTTGATTAATCTTAAACTCTAATTCGGTTAACAACTGCGAATACACGATGCGAACTCGCTAGCATGCATATGCAATAAACACACACGCAGATAGAGACAGAAAAAGTAGAAAGAGTAAAGGGGAAAAGTTTGAGGCAATAGCAGGGTTTCTATTTATGGTCCTTAGAATTCGATGTAGAGTCTTTGGTTGCTGATAAGTCTTGCCATTTCATTGGGGCCCAATGCACGCTTTAAAAGTTGTTTCGATATAGGAATCTTTTCCCTCTTGAGGTTTAAGTGACTTTAGTGGATCCGGAGATTAGTGAAAAAGAGAGAGAGCCAGACAGGAGACAGGCTCTTGTTCCAAGTGAATTGTAATCTGCAGTCTGACCCAAGCTGTCCTGTGAGCATTTCAAAACCACACCTGGGCCAGCAGGTTAGTCACGTGACTTGCTTTTTTAACAAACTCCTGCATTTGTGGATTCCAAAGCTCTTGGGGGCGGGGAGGGGGGGGGGCGGTGATGTAGGGCTGTCTTTTACACTGACAAGATGGGGATCACCATTGCCCACACCAATCTCTGTTAATTGAATCAGTGAGCAATTCTTTTGTCTCTCCAAGCACTGTCTCTTAGTTTACAAAAGTTTTTCCAGCCACTGCTGATCACTTTAAACAAGTCATCTCTTCACTCCAGCAACAGTTTAAACTTGATGTTCATATGATGAAATTAATATGCCTCATTCTTGGCATGTGGGGGTCTTCATGACAATATCATAAATTTATCTGTTTCAGAGTGTTGACCCGAATTAAGAAACACGTCTGTCTTGTAAACACCTGTGTATTCCCCATCTCCACACTTATTTGGCATTTGCTGCTGAAAAACCATCTGAAGCTTCTAAACAAATATCTCCTTTGAAACTGCATGAAATAAAACTAGAACAATCTGGAAACACTCAGGAGACCGGCAGCAATTTCAAAGAAAGGGAGTGTTGTGGTATTGTTTCTTTTTAAGAGCTTGCTGAGTGTGTTAGCTAGCCTGCCCTATTCAGGCCATTGCATTCTTTTGATACTGGTCACCAATCTGCAGCATCAACTAAATGGTGCTCATCCCCTTCCACGCTGTCCCGTTGACCTTGTGGGGAGTCTTCCCCCTTGACGTCATAATAGCTACTCGTATTACATTTCCACCAACTCAGGGACTACCCACACGTAAACATTGCTTCAATTTACAGCTTTCTCTTTGGTTTTGTTTTTCCTGCATTAAAATGGAGATGTTCAGATGCAGGAAATTACTTTACGCAGGGTTTTATAGTCCTTGAACTAAAATTAAAAGTTTTTAGTTATTTTAGACAAGACAGATACAGCATGCTGATACTTAATTTATACTCCCATGCCTCACTGTGGGGTCTGGTGCTTGTTTTGACCCTTCCATGGTGGCATGTGAGTTTTTTCGGGGGGTAAGCCATTAGCTACTTCTGAGGTAAAAGCAAAATACTGCAGATGCAGGAAATCTGAAATAAAAACAAGAAACGCTGGAAATACTCAGCAGATCTGGCAGCATCTGTGGAGAGAGAAGCAGAGTTAATGTCTCAGGTCAGTGGCCCTTCTTCAGAACTGGCAGATAGAAGAAATGTAAAAGATTTTAAGCAAGTAAAGCGGGGGTGGGGCAAGTGATATCAAAAGAGGTGTTGATAGGACAAGGTCACAGAATAGCTGACCAGAAGGTCATAGAGCAAAGGCAAACAATATGTTAATGGTGTGCTGAAAGACAAAGCATTAGTACAGATAGGGTGTTAATGGACTGAAAGCTGAACAGCCGCAAGCACAAACATGAAAAAAGTGGGTAGGCACAGTAGAAACAAACTAAACAAACTAAAATAAACACAAAAAAGAAAAAAGAAAAGAAACTAAAAATAAAAGTAAAATGGGAGGCCCGTCATGCTCTGAAATTATTGAACTCAATGTTCAGATATTCAGAATGGCAGGCTGTAGCGTGCCTAATCGGTAAATGAGATGCTGTTCCTCGAGCTTGCGTTGATGTTCACTGGAATATTGCAGCAATCCCAGGACAGAGATCTGAGCATGAGAGCAGGGGGGTGTGTTGAAATGGCAAGCAACCGGAAGCTCGGGGTCATGCTTTCGGACTGAGCGGAGATGTTCCGCAAAGCAGTCACCCAGTCTGCATTTAGTCTCCCCAATGTAGAGGAGACCACATTGTGAGCAGCAAATACAGTATACTACATTGAAAGAAGTACAAGTAAATCGCTGGTTCACCTGAAAGGAGTGTTTGGGGCCTTGGATAGTGAGGAGAGAGGAGGTAAATGGGCAGGTATTACACCTCCTGTGATTGCAGGGGAAGGTGCCGTGAGAAGGGGACGAGGTGATGGGTGTAACGGAGGAGTGAACCAAGGTGCTGCAGAGGGAACAATCCCTTCGGATTGCTGACAGGGGAAGGGAGAGGAAGATGCATTTGGTAGTGGCATCACTACCTGGAGGTGGCGGAAATGGCAGAGGATGATGGGGTGGCAAGTGAGGACAAGGGGAACCCTGTCATGGTTCTGGGAGGAAGGGGAAGGGGTGAGGGTGAGATGCATGAAGTGGGCTGGACACGGTTGAGGGCCCCGTCAACCACAGTGGGGGGGAATCCTCGGTTGAGGAAAAAGGAAGACATATCAGAATCGCTGTCAAGGAAGATAGCATCATCAGAGCAGATGCGTCGGAGATGGAGAAACTGGGAGAATGGAATGGATTCCTTACAGGAGGCAGGGTTTGAAGAAGTGTAGTCGAGGTAGCTGTGGGAGTCAGTGGACTTATAATGAATATTAGTCGACAGGCTATCCCCAGAGATGGAGACAGAGAAGTTGAGGAAGGGGAGGGAAGTGTCGGAGCTAGACCATGTAAAGGTGAGAGAAGGGTGGAAATTAGAAGCAAAGTCGATAGAACACCATTTTCTCTAGTCTCTCCCCATAAGTAATGTTCCACATTCAATACCATTCTAGTAAACCTCCTTTGCATCCTCTCTAAGGCCTTGACATCCTTACTAAGGTGTGACTTGAATCCATTTAAAACATTTTTTGCTATTAATGATTTTAGAAGTTTTTCTTTGCATTTCTATATCAAGTTGTTTTAGTTTAGTTCAAAGACAATTGTCTATAGATTTGAAAATAAATTGGCATAAATTTTCCTTCATTCCTCCAAATTAACAATGTTTTTGTCTTCTGACTAAACCAAGAACTAACCAGTGCAGGTAGGGTAAAATGCTACCTTGCCCAATACACATCTTATTTGGTCTGAATAGGTAGCCAGCATCAGGATCTGACTCTGATAAAACAGGAGTACATTGGACTATCTCAAACAAATAAACTGAAAATTATAAAGGTGCCTGCTATCTAATCTCTGTCGCCATTCTTGGTCTGTGTCAACTTCCACCTTAGTTACAAACTTGATTATATAACCCTAAAATCTAGACACCAAATCTGTCCTGTATTTTTCTTTTGCTTAGAAAATAGAATAGGTACATAGGTATCTATTTTTGAAAAGAAAATAAGTAATTTAAAAATCCAGCATAAGCTTTCTCACATGTATTCCATCTGTATTAGCTGAATCTTGTTTCCTACTGAGATTGTTTTGTATTTTATTGCCATGCTTGATGGACATCATCATTCCAGGTTCATCTATTTCATCCAAGAGGAAAGATATGAATGATTTGGGTATGACACAGTTTAACAGACACAACTGTGTAATTTGCTGCATTTTATTTGGATTATACAACACCATGTGCAAATTTTACACTAGACAAGCCTATCTGTTATTCGTGACATTTCACAAACAGTGGCAGAAAAATGACTGGACAGGCTAACTGTTCAAACAACATATCTCTACATCACTTAGCAAAGCATCAGCACTTCATTGTTGAAGCTACTGTATACTTTGGTCATATCGGGAAAAAAAACATAACTTTAAAATGGACAAGTAGTTTTAGAAAGAAAGCTAATAAATTAATAGCTGCCATTAGTCAATGGTCCCAGGTTTAATTGGAACAGCTTCCAGTGTGGGCATTTTGTAATAGTAGTATTGAACATGATTTTGCAAAGTAAGATTGAAGAGATAAATTTCAAAAGATTTGTAATTTGTTTTGTAAAATAATGATTTTTCAAGGATGGCACGGTGCCCTCTGGCTGCTGGAATTCCAATATGCTGCATTGTGCAGAATGTATGGTTCCTCCTGCGATACCTCATATGAGTTATCGATCTCAGGCAAAGGAGAACAGTTAGGAACATAGGAACAGGAGTAGGCCATTCAACCCATCCAGCCTGCTCTGCCATTCAATATGGGATTTGTGTAGGATTAGTTTAAATGGGTGGTTGATGGTCAGCACAGACTCGGTGGGCCGAAGGGCCTGTTTCAGTGCTATATCGCTAAATAAATAAATAAATGATCATGGCTGATCATCTACTTCAATGCCTTTTTCCCACATTATCTCCATATTCCTTTATGTCATTTGTACTTAGAAATATGTCAATCTCAGCTTTAAACATACTCAATGACTGAGCTTCCACAGCCCTCTGAAGTAAAGAATTCCAAAGATTCTCAACCCTCTGAGTAAAGAAATTTCTCCTCATCTCGGAACTAAGTGGCTGCCCCCTTATTTTGAAATTGTGTCCCTTGGTTCTAGACTTCCCAACCAGGCGAAACATCTTACCTGCCTATCCCTTTAAGTATTTTGTTGGTTTCAGTGAGATCACCTCACATTCTTCGAAACTCTAGAGAATACACGCCCAGTTTCCCCAATCTCTCTTCATAAGACAGTCCTGCCATCCCAGGAACAAGTCTGGTGAACCTCTGCTGCACTCCATCTATGGCAATGATATCTTTCCTATGGTAAGGGGACCAAAACTGCACACAGTACTCCAGGTACAGTCTAACCAAGGTTCTATACAATTGAAGCAAGTCTTCATTACTTCTGTACTCAAATCCTCTTGCGATAAAGGCTAACATACCATTAGCCTTCCTAATTGCTTGCTGCACCTGCATGCCAGCTTTCAGTGACTTATTGACAAGGACACCCAGGTCCCTTTGTACATCTACACTTTCTAATCTCTTATCATTTAAGAAATACTCTGCACATCTATTCCTCCTACCAAAGTGGATAACCTCACATTTTTCCACATTATATTTCATCTGCCATGTTCTTGCCCACTCACTAAGTCTGTCCAAATCCCCTTGAAGCCGCTTTGCATCTTCCTCACGTGAGAATGACCCTTTATTCCTTCTGTCTGTTTTCTGCCTGTTAAGCAATTCTTAATCCATGCCAGTATATTACCTCCTATGTGCTTTAATTTTGCTAAGCAACCTCCTGTGAGGAACTTTATCAAAAGCCTTCTGAAAATCCAAGTATACTACGTCCACCGACTCCCCTTTATCAATTCTGTTAGTAACATCCTCAAAAAAACTCCAACAGGTTCGGCAAACATGATTCCCCTGTCGTAAATCCATGTTGACTAGGCCTAATCAGATCATTATTATCCAAGTGTCCTTTTATCACATCCTTTAGAATAGATTATAGCATTTCACCTACTGTGGATATAAGGCCAACAGGTCTGTAGTTCCTGTTTTCTCTCTCCCTCCCTTCTTAAATAGTGCTACCTTCCAATCTGCAGGAACTGTTCCAGAATCTATAGAATTTTGGAAGAAGATCACCAATCCATCCACTAACTCCACAGCTACCTCTTTCAACAATCTGAGATATAGAATATCAGGTCTCAGGGACTTATTAACCTTCAGCCCCATTGATTTCCCCAATACTTCTTCCTAATACTAATTTCCTTCAATTCCTCATTCTCCTTAGTCCCTTGGGTCTCTAATTCTAGGAGATTTCTTGTATTTTCCTCAGCGAAGACTGACACAAAGTAATCATTTAGCTTCTCTGCCATTTCTCTATTCCCCATTATAAATTCTCCTGACTCTGCCTGTAATGGACCCACATTTGTCTTTTTACACACCTATAGAAGCTTTATAGCCCATTTTTATCTTTTTTGCTAGTTTACATTCATATTCCATGTTCCCTTTCTTTATCAGTTTCTTGGTCCTCCTTTGCTGTATTCTAAAATTCTCCCAGTCCTCAGGTTTACCACTATTTCTGGCAACTGTATAAGGCCTTTTCTTTTCATCTTATACAATCCTTAACTTCTTTGTTAGCCACGGTCGACTTCCTTTTCTTTCGGGGTTTTTGTGCCTTGAAGGAATGTGTAGTTGCTGTAAATTATGTAATAATTCTTTAAAGACTATCCATTGTCTATGTACTGTCATATCTTTAAATGCATTTACCCAATCCACCTCAGCCAATTTGCCCTTCATACCTTCATAATTTCCTTTGTTCAAATTTAATACGTCGGCTTCAGATTGAACTACCTCACTTTCAAAAATAATGTAAAATTCTATCATATTATGGTCACTCATCCCTAAAGGTTATTTTACAACAAGAGTATTAATTAACTCTTGCTCATAACATGATACTAGATCTAAAATAGTTACCTAGCCTGCTTCTGTTAAAGAAAGAACTTGCATTTATATAACGCAGGGTCACATTTTCAGTTATGTCGCAAAAGCTTTCAAACCTAATGAATGACTTTGTGAAATATTGTCACTGTTACCCGGGTCACTGGCAGCCAATGTTCACACAGAAGGGGCTGAAATTTATAGTCCAGCTGTCATAATCGGCGGCGGGTAAAAACAAGTGGTGTAGCCATGTTATTCAGCGTGGCGGCTCATTAGCGTGCCCGGGTCGTGGTGCCACTGCCTCCCCCCACCCAATGATGTGGAGGGGCAGGTGTGATGCGCTTGTGAATGGCGTCAACTGACAGGTCAGCAGGTGCTGGCGCCATATTTAAACGGCAGCCAGCCCTACAATCATTCCAATTCTGCATTTAAACCTCACTGCTGTAGCTGAACACAGATTTATCTTGCCACAAACTTCTTCAAACCAAGGTCCCTGCAACTTTGACGAGATGGCAGAGTTGCAAGCCAGGGTGGCCCCACGGTTCAGCGATATCTCCCTGTTAAGTCTACTCCAGGCTTTATGGGCAAGACGGGCAGTCCTTTTCCCCAGCAATGGTAAGAAGAGGCCCTCCCACCTGACCAAGCAAGCCTGGGTGGAGATAGCAGAGGAGGTTAGTAGCCGTGGGGCAATCCACCGTGACTGGGTGCAGTGCTGCAAGAGGGCAAATGATCTCTTGTGCTCCACAAAGGTAAGTGGCACTTTGTTGCATGGCTCCGCTGAACCTGGCTGTCCTCACACAGAGTGGCACATGTGCCACTGCCATGCCAAAGACAGGGAGGTCAGGCAGGGAGGAATGATGCTACATGAATGGCTGCATGTATAAAAGAACTCACCCTTGTTTGCTGCTTCAAGCATGGCACCTACATGACAGACTGAGCTTCCCGACCTTTGGGTCCAGCACCCCTGTTGTGACATGTGTCATGTTGTTGTTTCAAAATGCTCAATATCTGCCTCCTTGCTCCTCCTCCTCATAATGCATGCGAGGCAACCAGGTTTGATGGAGGGGTTCCAGACCTATGTCAGCTTACACAGGCTGAGGAGGCAGCCCTGGAACTAGCAGCCATCCATGTAGAACGTGCCATGGCAGAAGTGGAACTCGGGATCCTGGGTGAACAGACAGCTATTTGATAGACACAATGATTATTTGAAAATCTTACAATGCTATCATAATCATTACATGCACACCATAAAGATTGATACTGTGCTCTTCACATTGTATCTTGCAGGTCGACTCTCCGGATCCGACCTGCAGGCCCTGGAGCCCTCCCGCGCCTCTGAGGGAGAGACAATCGCAGAGGAAGCAGTGTCCCACGACACTCCCGCACCTTCCACCAGCGCAGATAGTCACCTCGGTGGGAATCTAATCGGCCTTTAGAGTCTGGGTCACAAGCTGGTGAGAACAGTGCAAACGCACCTGAGCAGCTGTCTGGGGCTGAGACAACCAAGACCCCTGCCAGTTGGAAGGGGGTGTCCAGGCCATTGCTGAGACCCAGGCTAATGATGACCCTCTGTTGTCAACAGCACAGGGCATACTGGAGCTGTAAAAGCAATCATGGCAACACCTGGCGGAGATGCCACAGGCCATACGCAGCCTTGAGTAGACGATGGGGGAGTCCATCCAGGCCATGATAGCTGCCATGTCCCAGGCATTTGAGTGTGTGACTTCATTCTTGGCGAGGACGGCGGCCCTCTTGGAGAGCCAGATTCCAATGATCCACGCTAACCTGCAAACTCTCGCCGCAGCTATGAGCTGGATGCAGCAATGGCAAAGCAAGAGAGGAACCAGGGGCATGGAGACTGTCCCTTCCCCCAGTCCTTCCCGGGAGAGCAGCGAGCTTCATACAAGCCTTGAGAGGGAGGAGATGAGCCTGCGCGCCATTATCTGGGGTTCCCCCCCCCCTCAAACGGTGATTCCAATGTGAACACCGGCCCCTCCACCCCTCTGCTGGTGAGTCAAGTTCCAGCAGCCACGATATCTGAGGAGAGTTCTGCACTGATGCAGGAGTGCCCCAGCCAGCCGGGGCCCTCCAGGCCTCGTGCGCACAGAGGACGACTGCTGAAGTCATCCACAGCTAATGGGCATTCTGATCAGCAGCCTACCTCCAGTCAAGCTGCTACTGCAGAAGTGGCACCGCGAATGAGCACCTGCAATCGGCTCAAAAAGACACTGTGATACAAATGAGTCTGCACGGGTGACACTGCAATGTATAATGAACTCTCATTAAATGTGCTTCACTAACATATGTATCATTTTTACTGTGTGAGTGACGTGTGCCAGCATGTACCAATCATGTCTCCTTCCATTACATCATTAGCCTGACAGAACTGCCAATGTATGGAATAACATCATTGCCATGTCATTATCACTCATGTGCCTATCCACGGATGCAGTCACATGGACAATGGCTTACTCAGCTGCTGCCAGTAATCGTGGAGACAAAGATGTTACAGATGCGCATGGGTGCACAACACGTGAACGAGGGTGGTGTGTGGCACGTAGAGCATATGGTGCACCTCAGGGTCTGGAGAAACATTGATCAATAAGGCGTTGTTGTGCATCTCTTGCTCGCCACTCGCCCATGTGCAACCTGGATGCTGGCCGTCCTCTCATGCGCATTTCCTGCTGCAAGCCCTCTGCGTCCTCTTCATCCGAGGAGAAGTCCTGTTCGAGTCTCTTCTCATTCTGCAAGGCCTCCCCCCCTATTGAGTACAAAATTGTGCAGAGCACAGCAAACAGCAACTATATGAGCTACCCAATCCGGTGCATAATGCAGGGACCCATCCGATCTATCCAGGCAGCAGAAGCGCATTTTCAGCATGCCGATCACCTGCTCAATGGTGGCTCTCGTCGCGCCGTGGGAGGCATTGTATCTCTCCTCTGCACCACTGGTGGGGTATCCCACCAGCATCAGGAGCCATGTCTGCAAGGGATAGCCTTTGTCTCCAAGAATCCACCCCTCAATCTGAGCCAGATTAGTGAACAGCAATGGCACCTGGGACTGGCGCAGGATGAAGGCTAGAAAGTGGGCACAGACTTGCATAAAGCGCTTATGGTGATCACATACCAGCTGCACATTGAGCGAGTGGAAGCCCTTTCGATTGAGGTATGCAGCTGGTCACATGGCGGGAAGCTTGATGGCCACATGGGTGCAGTCTATGACCCTTTGCACCTGTGGGAATCACGCGATGGAACCACATCTGATGGCCATCTGGGCCTGACTCTCAGGGTCCATCCTGAAGTGGTCATAGTCACCGGCCCTCCAGTACAGGGCATTGGTGACCTCCCTAATGTAGTGGGGTACTGCTGACTTTGTGACCCCCACATAGGTCGCTGGTGGGTCCCTGAAATGATGCAGAGGCGTAGAAGTTAAGAGCCGCTGTCACTTTGAGGGCCACAGGCATAGGATGTCCACCAAAGTCCATAGGCTGCAGATCAACGTTCAGCAGCGCACAGAGATGTGTCATCGCCTCCCTCGACATCCGCAGTTGCCTCTCTGGCAGTCAGCCCTCTGCAGGTATGTTACGCGGGACCTGTAGATGCGCAGCGTTCTGTAGTGCCGAGTTTACCTTGGGGGCTGCTGCTGCTCACAACTGGGGGCTTCCATGTGGGCTGCACCTGCCTCTTGGTTCTGCCTCCGGCAGATATGACTCCTCACAGAATGTGAATCAATGAATACAGGGTGTACCATCCCCATCTTCAAGTTGCAGTTAAACTCCTTCAGTACTTCAAATGTACCTAACAGGGCAAAGAATGATGTTGATTGTTACTTCAGGTTCATGCGTTCATGCATCAACTATACTGTGAGGCATGTCATTGCCTGTCTGACCTTTCACTAAGATTGGGGCAGTATGACCACATTCAGATTGTTGCAGTTGCATGGATTGGCCCACCAGTGACATTGGCCGGAATTTTACGCTACATAAGTAAGCTGGATGGTGGCGGGGGTGGGGGTGGGGGCAGCAGTATGGCGTAAAATGGAGCAGGAGGCTCCAGAAGGCCTTCCCGGCCCACTCCCGCCTTCGCCCACTTTACGTGGGCCGTGGGGGGTGGGGGGAGAAACGAGCCGCCCGCCCCAGCTCAATTGTGGCACTTAGGTGGCCACTTAACGGACACTTAAGGACCTTTGCCCACCTCCATGGGTATTTTACCCGTGGCAGGCGGGTGTCTGGTAGACGTGAAAGGCTTCCCAGCGATACCTGGCAGCCTTCCAGCGCACCGGGGGGTGGGGGGAGGGGCGCTGACAATCTGGAACAGGGTGCCCAATTGAGGGCCGCCTCCACTTCCCCAACCACCCAAAGGACCCGAGACGTTTCCCACCCCCCCCCCTCCACAAACGACCACCCTTGCCTCACTGGGCCGCGACCGTTCTACCCGGCGAGGCAAACCAAACTTACCTCAGTCCGGGCTCCATGTCCTTGGCCGGGCTGCAGTCCCAGCAGTGGCCACCGTTCCCAGTGTCGCTGCTGGGACTAAGAGCGGCTGGCACGATGATTGGCCGGCAGCTCATTGAGGAGGGACTTCCTCCCTCAAGTGGGTGGAAGTTGCGCCTCTGAGCACTTCAAGCCCAGGGACCCATAAAATGCGGGTCGGATCCCCGGGCTAGGTGGATGTGAGTTTGCCACCGACTTTTACGTCGGTGGCCAGCTCCCGTCCGCCCGGCGTAAAATCCAGGCCATTACCTTTAACTGACTACCATTTGTGGCCCCGCCCACCCACACAAAGGGTTCCTGGAGTGCCATTGTTCCTTCACTCCCCCAAACATTCCAGGGCACAGAGTGGCCCTCTTTACGGAGGGAGGGTACGTGGTGCTTCCAAATACGAATGCAGAATTGCATCCACCCACCTCTCTCTGCACAAATGCAGAGTTGTGCTCCCTTTAATACCATCCCCCAACCACTTCCCTACATGAATGCAGAGTTGCACCCCCTTTAATTCCATCCCCCATCTACCTTCCTAAATGAATGTAGAATTGTGCCCCCTTCAATACCATCTCCCACCCACCTCCCCACATGAATTCAGCATTGATGTACACATTATCTGTACATAATATTCAAACTGTACAGTTCCAATTAATGAATCAGCATCAGGTTATTTCCTAAGCTGCAGGACCTTGGCATTATTTCTCCAATAGAGCCGTCATCTCTGGGACTACTTTGAAGAGATCTGCCACCAAACCAGTCTGCGACCCTTTAATACCATTCCCCATCCACCTCCCTACATGAAGCAGTTGAGCTCCCTTTAATACTATCCTCAACCCACCTTCCTACATGAATGCAGAGTTGTGCCCCCTGTAATACCATCCTCCACCCACCTTCCTACATGAATACAAAGTTGTGCCCCCTTTAATACCATCCCCCACCCACCTCTGTACATGATTTCGGAGTTGAGACCCGTCTCGCAACACTCACCTTCACAGGCTCCAAGTACTGCAACCTCTGTTCTGCCGGCTTTGATCAGTGGGTAATGGAAAGACACGTGAGAGATGCCCGTTCAGCTGAATATTCAAAAGTGTTTGAGATGTCGCAGTGGGATGCATAATGTGGTATGGTAAGTATCTCTTTACATATTTAAATGGCGGTCCTGTCGCGAGCGGCGGGGGTCTGCCATGAGACCACGCCGCTGCCAGTAATATCTGGCCAGTCCTTCCCTGCCTCAGGGTCCGTGGCAGCCCTCTCCCAGAGGCATTGTCTGGCAATCCCCTTCACCCCCTGCCACGACCCCCAACTTTGGCGAGGTCTGTAAAATTCAGCCCAAGTACATAAGAAATAGGAGATTGAGTAGGCCGTTTGGCCCTTCAAGCTTGCTCTGCAATTCAACAAGATCAAGAATGATCATTTACCTAAACTTAACCTTCCTGCACTATCCCTATATCCCTCAGTACCCAAAAATCTATCAACCTTTGTCTTGAATACACTTAACGACTGAGGATCCACAGCTCTCTGGGGTAAAGAATTCCAAAGATTTAGTGAAGAAAGTTCTCCTCATTTCAGTCCTAAATGGCCAAACCCTTATCCTGAGACTGTGACCCTGTGTTCTAGATTCCCCAGGAGACATTTTCTCAACATCTACCTGGTCAAGCACCTTAAAAATTTTATGTGTTTCAAATAGATCACCTCTAATTCTTCTAAACACAAATCCCCTCAGCCCAGGAACCAATCTAATGAATCTTTGTTCCCGTCCCTCTCCTTTGGTAAAGAGACCAAAATTACACACAGAACTTCTGGTGTAGCCTCACCAATGCCCTGTATAATTGTACTAAGAACTGGAAAAGGTTAGAAATGGAATAGGTTTTGAGCAAGTGAAAGGGGGGGAGAGGGGAAGAAGAACAAAAGGGAATTTTAAGACAGGCTCATGGTTGAAAACTAAAATAAATAAATAAAATAATGGCAGTCATGCTCTGAAATTGTTGAACTCAATATTGAACGCAGAAGGTTATAGAGTGCCTAATCAGAAGATGAGGTGCTGTTCCTTGAGCTTGCATTGAGCTTCACGGCAACACTGCAGCAGGCCAGGATCAGAAATGTGGATGTGAGAGCATGGTGGTGAATTGAAACGACAAGCAACCAGAAGTTTGGGGTCATGGGTATGGGCTGAGAGAAGGTGTTCTGCAAAATGGTCACTCAATCTACATTTGGTCTCTCCAATGTAGAGGTGACCACATTGTGAGCAGCGAATACAGGATACTAAATTGAAAGAAGTACAAGTAAATCGCTGCTTCACCTGGAAGGCGCGTTTGGGGCCTTGGATGATGAGGAGAGAGGAGGTAAAAGGGCAGATATTACATCTCCTGTAATTGCATGGGAAGGGGACGATATTTCGAGGATGATGGAGGAGTGGACCAGGGTGATGCGGAGGGAACGGTCCCTCTGGAATGATGACAGAGGAGGGGAAGGTGGTGGCATCCTGCTGGAGGTGGCAGAAGTGGCGGAGGATGATCCTTTGGATGTGGAGGCTGGTGGAGTGGAAAATGAGGACAAAGGGAACCCTGTCGCAGTTCTGGGAGAGAGAGGAAGAGATGAGGGCAGAAGTGCAGGAAATGGGTTGAGGACCCTGTCAACCACAGTGGGGGGTGTGGGGGAGAATTCTCCGTTGAGGAAAAAGAAAGACATATCAGAAGTGCTGTAGTGGAAGGTTGCATCATCAGAACAGATGCGTTGGAGACGGAGAACCTGGAGAATGGAATGGAGTCCTTACAGGAGGCAGGGTGTGAGGAAGTGTAGTTGAGGTAGCTGTGGGAGTCAGTGGGCTTATAATGAATATTAGTGGACAGCCTATCCCCAGAGATGGAGACAGAGAAGTTGAGGAAAGGAAGGGAAGTGTCAGAGATGGACCATGTGAAGGTGAGAGAAGGGTGGAAATTGGAAGCAAAGTTGAAGACGTTTTCCAGTTCGGGGCGAGAGCAGAAAACGATACAATCATCAATATACTGGAAAAACAGTTGGGGGCCTGAGTAGGACTGGAATAAGGAATGTTTGGCATACCCCACAAAGAGACAGGAATAACTAGGACACATGCGGGGAAAGGCCCGCTCAGGTCTGCAATTGAAACCCGACCTGAGCCCGACAGAACCACTTCTGACCCGAGCCCTTTGATTATTTCCCGCGCTCGACCTGACACGACCCGACCACCGGAATGAAGTTGATTATATTAAAGAGGTTGTGCTCTACCTTGGATAGAATCACTCACTGCAGACTAGTACAGAGTCCGGATGCACGTTTCCTGCCTTGATGTCCTAGCTGTTCAAATCTGGAAGCTATTCCCTCCCTGACCAAAAGGCAGCACTGTGTCCGACCCAGCCCGACCCGACCCGAGCTCGAATGCCGGACCCGGAAGAGAGATCCGACCCAAGTCGTCGGGTCTGGTCGGGTTCGGGTCAGGTAGCTATGCTCTGCATGCGAGTACCCATAGCAACACCTTTTATTTGCAGGAAGTAAGTGAAGTTGAAGGACTTGTTGTTCAATGTGAGAACAAGTTCAGCCAGGCAGAGGAGGGTGGTGGTTGGCTGGTTGGGCTCTGTTCAAGGAAGAAGCCGAGAGCCCTCAGACTGTCCTGGTGGGGGATGGAGGTATAGAGAGATTGCTTGTCCATAGTGAAGAGGAGGTGGTTAGGGCCAGGAAACTGTTGAAATGACGTAGGGCGTCAGAAGAGTCACAGATGTAGGTGGGAAGAGACTGGACCAAAGGAAAAAAAAATGTCAAGATAGGAAGAAATAAGTTCAGTGGGGCAGGAACAGGCTGAAACAATGGGTCTACTGGACAGTCCTGTTTGTGGATTTTGGAAGGAGATAGAAGCAGGCTGTCCAGGGTTGGAGGTCTATAAGGTGAAAAGCTGTAGACGGGTGATCTCCAGAGGAGATGAGGAAAGTAACAATTCTGGAGACAGTGGTTTGATGTTTGGTGGAGGGATCATGATCCAGGTGGAGGTAGGAAGAAGTGTCTGAGTGTTCGCGCTCAGCCTCTGCAAGGTAGAGGTCGGTGTGCCAGACAACAACAGCACCAGCCTTGTCAGCAGGTTTGATCACAATGTCGGGGTTAGACCTGAGAAAAATCCAGTCCTAATGAAAGGTCACAGACCTAAACGTCAACTCTGTTTCTCTCTCCACAGATGCTGCCAGCCTTGCTGAACATTTCCGGCACCTTCTGTTTTTATTTCAGATTTCCAGCATTCGCAGTATTTTGCTTTTATAATTGTAGTAAGGCTTCTTTACGCTTATACTTCAATCCCTTTGCAACAAAAGCTAACATATAATTGCTTGCTGTATCTGCATGTTAACTTTTTGTTATTCATGTTGTTACAACCAAGGCAGGAGTAATGTACTGTTAATTCAGTCCCACTACTCCACAGGTCACAGCATATAAGTAAAGTTTCTCACCTACTGGAAAATAGCCAAATTAAACACTCTATTTGTCCCCCAGAATAAAGCACACCAAACCAGGTTTCTTTAAACAACAAAATTAACTACTTATTAATAAACTAAATCTTAACCAATAATGGGATAAATCTATACATATATATATATAAAAAAAGATTTTATAACTTCTTATACTTCCTAACCCTCACACACACATACATTCAAAAACTGGTTAATGGGGTAAAAGGCTTTTTGGTGTTCGATTCTTTCTTAGGAATCATAAAATAGTTGGTTGTCACGGTCTGGGAGGATATTTCCGGATCAGTGAGGTGTCCCAGAGCCGAATAGTTGGATGCCACTCGAAGTCTCTCCAAGTGAGATTGATGAACAGTCTGTGATGGGTAGGCGTTCAAGGCAATTCGTCTGCAGCAGGCATCACACAAGGGCTTCCATCAGGGGTGCAGCAACAGGTGTCAGTTCTCACACAATGCAAAAACCCTTTTTTTTCAAAAAATGCACAACTCCTGCCAATTCAGGACTTATTCAAACACAGGAGGCAGCTTGATGCAGAGACTCACAGCTTAATGCAAAGATTCTTCAGAGACCTGAGGCAACAGTAATCTGCCACACCCGAAATACAAGGCTTCCTCTCTCCAGGCAGACATAGCAACAAGGGTTCAGCTCCCATACTCTTGATTTGCAACTCCTTCAAAGTTCTTTTAACTTCATGAGAAAATTAGAATTTCACTTGATACAGGAATTATTTTCAAGAGAAAGAGTTTCTGGGCTGTCTTCCTGGCAAGTCTCTAGCAGCAACTGACTTTTCAACCCAAAATGAAACTAAAATTTTCAACAGTCAAGTCATAAGACAGTCATAAATCTTCCTGGTTGCTTGGAAACAGGTCTTGCAGTCTGCACATATCAAACACCAAGTGTCAGCATTCAGTGTTCACAAAACCTTTTCCTCATTTTTTAAAGGCACACAGAATTCCCAGCTTTCAACAAAAATAAACAAAGCTCTTATGACAATGTACAAGGATATCCAGGTCCCTCTGAATGCAAACATTTCCAACTCTCTCACCATTCAAAAAATATTCTTTATTTTTCCTACCAAAGTGAATAACTTCAAACTTTGCCATATTGTATTCTATTTGCCATGTTCTTGCCCACTTACCCAACCTATCTATATCCCTCTGTAGCCTCTTTACATCTTCCTTACTTTCCCACCTAACTTTGTATTGTCAGTAAACATGGATGCATTACACTCAATCCCCTCATCTAAGCCATTAATATAGATTGTAAATAGCTGATGCCCAAGTACTGATCCTTGCAGCAGCCCACTATTTATAGCTTGCCACTTGAAAATGTCCCGTTTATTCCTTTCCTGTTTTCTGTCCACAATGCAAAGCCCCATACACAGCAAATTAGATGAATTAGCAGTCAATCTGTTTTTAATGGTGTTTGTGTGGAGGAAGGACTGTTAGTCAGGACATGAAGAGAAATTGATGCTCTTTTTTGAATAGTGCCACAGGATCTTTTATTTCCATCTGAGCAAGCAAATGGGGCTTTAATTTTAAAATAGCACCTCCAACAATCCAGCATTCCCTTATTATTGCACTTACATATCATATCAACCTAGATTATGTGGTCAAGCCTTGGAGTGGAGCTTGAATCCAATTTTTTTTGACTCAGAAGAAAAAGCCGCCCAACCAAGAGGTCAGTTGCCTGTCCTTTCTGTTTAAGACGAGGCATGAAGAAAAAATATCAATAATAATTGGGGCAGTACAGTGGCGCAGTGGTTAGTGCTGCAGCCTCACAGCTCCAGGGACCTGGGTTCGATTCTGGGTACTGCCTGTGCAGAGTTTGCAAGTTCTCCCTGTGACCACGTGAGTTTTCGCCAGGTGCTCCGGTTTCCTCCCACAGCCAAAGACTTGCAGGTTGATAAGTAAATTGGCCATTGTAAATTGCCCCTAGTGTAGGTAGGTGATGGGGAATATGGGATTACTGCAGGGTTAGTATAAATGGGTGGTTGTTGGTCAACACAGACTCGGTGGGCCAAAGGGCCTGTTTCAGTGCTGTATCTCTAAATAAATAAATAATATTGAAAAATAACAGTTCAACATCTGACAAGGTGTATGGGAGAGATCTTGAATTTTTCATTTAAAAATATAAAATTCATCTTCAAACCAAATTGCTAAAGTTCTTCCTTAAATCGCCTATTTCTCTAAATATACTCTTCTCCCATCATGGCTTAGCAGGGAGGTGGATGATCTTTTTCCAGCCCTTAACTGCTGCCTCAAGCTTGCTCCCAATGAACCAAAAATGATTTTCCCTTTGATTTTCTCTTATTCACAAGGAAAGCACCTGGCCTTCACTTGGCACTGCCAAAGCAACACAGATGGTATTAGGAACCCAACAGTTAAAACCCATATCTCCACTTCTATGAAACTGTGCGCTTGTACTCAAAAGCTGTACACCACTGCACTGTTTGCATCTCATCTTGGATGATATTTAGTTTTCTTTTAGTTTCTTTATCCTTATAGATATTTTTTCTGCCATGCAATATAATAGGAGGATATAATAAGTACATAAGAATTAGGAGCAGGAGTAGGCCATTCAGCCCTTCGAGCCTGATCATGGCTGATCTTCTACCTCAACACTACTTTCCTGCAATATCCCCATATCCCTTGATGTTTTTAATATGTAGAAATCTATCGATCTCAGTCTTGAACATACTCAAAGACTGAGCCTCCACAGACCTCTGGGGTAGAGAATTTCAAAGATTCACCACCCTCTGAGGGAAGAAATTCCTCCTCATCTCAGTCCTAAATGGCCTGCCTCTTATTCTGAGACTGTGTCCCCTGGTTCTAGACTCCCCAGCCAGGGGCAACATCCTTCCTGGATCTACCCTGTCAAGCCCTCTAAGAATGTTCTATGTTTGAATGAGATCACCTCGCATTCTTCTAAACTCCAGAGAATAAAGGCCCAGTCTATTTAATCTTTCCTCATAGGACAATCCCTCCATCCCAGGAATTAGTTTGGTGAACTTTCATTACACTCCCTCTGAAGAAAGTATATTTTTGCTTAGGTACGGAGACCAAAACTGCACACAATACTCCAGGTGCAGTCTCACCAAGGTTCTATATAATTGCAGTAAGGCATCTTTACTCCGATACTCAAATCCTCTTGTAATAAAGGGCAACATACCATTTGCCTTCTTAATTGCTTACTGTACCTGCATGTTAGCTTTCAGTGACTCACGAACAAGGACACCCAACTCCCTTTGAAGTTCAACAGTTCCCAACCTCTCACCATTTCAGAAATACTCTGCATTTCTGTTTTTCCTACCAAAGTGGATAACCTAACATTTCTCCACATTGTTATGGCCAGGCGAGGAAGGAGTCACAGTCGCCCCTCTTGCCTATCCTCTTATTTGACCGCAACAAGGTTTATTCCTTTTTAAAGAGTGGTTGTGCTTACCGCCTCAGTGAGTGTTTTACCTTTTACCTTTAATATGATCGTCAAAGAACCAATCAGACAGGTTTTCTTGAGTTTAAACAAGAAAGAGGTATGTTTATTATACTTAACAATCTAAACCCGATTTAAAACTAATAAAAAAAACGCTACACATTCATGCAAGAATCACACATGCACAAATAGATTATAAAGTGGAAAGTAGGTTTTTTGGTCAAATTAAAGTCCAGAATAAATAAAAGTTAAATACACAGTCTAAGGTTGGATGATTCGGTGGTTTTCTGGCTAGAGTTGTATTCTTGAAGTCTTTGTCTGGTCAAAGTGCACTTTGTGGCTAGTCTGCTTAGCTCAGGGTTTTCTTGGAGGCAGTCTTGTAGGTGGTTCTCTTCCCCTGGTCTCTGTAGCAATCTGTAGGCTTGGAGGGTCCACAATTGGAGACGGTTTTCAAACTTGATGTTCTCTGCTGCTGTAATCTCAGTTACTGCTGGTCTCTTGTGGGTAACAAAACTCCCAGTTTTACACAGCCTGGGGAGATGGTCACATGGTTCTCTCAATCCCCTTTGTTTTTAATTAAGTCCAAAGGCAAAAAGCCCAAAACGTCTCTCAGGTGGTATTGTCAGTGTTCATCACTAGAGGGACGTCTCCACTCATGAATGCCTCCAAATGGCTTTGAATGTCCCGCTAATGAAGGTGATCTGGATAATATACTCAGTTAGCCAAAGCATTGTTCTGCTGGGTTTCTTGTTAGACTTGTATCTCCAATTTGATCTGGAATGTGAGGTGTTTCAGATGCAATTTGCAGTGGCCCTCTTGGCTGCCAGTTTTTTTTAAATGTTAACTGTAGGATTTTCTCCATTAACAGTCGAATGTAAGTTTCCAACCGATTAATTAATATTTCTGATTTGGCATATAGTATTTTCTTGACACCTCTGCACCACACGGAATGAAATGTGATGATAGGAACCTTTCATTAGTTGTGAAAAAGAAAAAAGCAGAGAACACATTCATTCTCAACACTCACTCCTCAAATTCACTCATTAATCTTAGATTTTCTGCAGCTCGCTTTGTCTGCAACAGCTATGCTGATTTTTTTTGGAGCTTTGTCTGGAATGGTCATGTGTTGTCAAATGGTGTTAAAGTTTCTCTAGTATCAATTTGTAATACACTGGGATGTGCATCTCAATAAACATGTGGTTGTTGGTGAAGCTTGGGGTCTGCAAATTTCCATTATTGCTTAAGGCAAGTTCTCCTGTATGTACAAGCTTTAACCCTTGAACTGCTGTTTCTGCAACATGTGGCTTTAATCATTCAGGTTCCAGCACCTTGATAACTTTTCTCCCTATAGTGGTAGTGGGTAATAAATTAGTTTTTATCTTCTGTGAGGTACCTGAGATTTCCTCTGGGTCCTTGTTCTTGCTGAATTCTGAATTGAAACTGTTGGGTTTGATTACTTTTGGATTTGGGACCTGATCATTGGGTTCTTCAGTGGGTAGATCAACACTGACCTCATTTTTAGTTTTCTGGTGAGTCACACGAGTGCTGTTTACTTCAGGGCATTTTTCTTTCCCTTTACTGTGGGGAGGGTTTCTTTGCTAATCTGTCCCATGCCCTCTGGGACATTTTTGCTCGCAGATGTCTGTCCAGCTTTTACTGCACTTCCCTGCGGCATTTCAACTAGGTGAGGCATCTCCCTCACTGTTGATTTGCATTTTTGGGAACTTTCCTTATCCCTGCAGGTTTCTGTAAATGCCATTAGTAGCCTTAGCAAGGTGCTTCTTTGGCCTGTATTTGAGTAGGAGAGTTTGGGTCTAATTTTCCCAACACCTCAGGGTTGGCTAACCGGACAGTAGGGGGTTCCATTTGGGAATCCTTCTGGTACTCCTTTAACATGTCCTCCCTGTCCTTTTCATCCCCTTCCTCCTAACTGTCTGACAGACCTTTACTGGTCTGTCCCCTTTTGTTTTCGGCACTCTGCTGAAGGGTTCCCCAAAAGCCAGTATAGAAGTTAGGGGTAATAAAAACAAGAAATGCTGGAACCACTCAGCAGGTCTGGCAGCATCTGTGGAAAGAGAAGCAGAGTTAACGTTTTGGGTCAGTGACCCTTCTTTGGAAGGGTCCAGTTCCGAAGAAGGGTCACTGACCCGAAACGTTAACTCTGCTTCTCTTTCCACAGATGCTGCCAGACCTGCTGAGTGGTTCCAGCATTTCTTGTTTTTATTTCAGATTTCCAGCATCCGCAGTATTTTGCTTTTATAGAAGTTAGGGGTGCAGGTTTTATTGCAGGTTGAGGCTTCCCCACAACCTGGCATGTGTGCCAAGTTTTACAGAACTCCACCACATCTGTGTGGAGTTTTGGCCAGTCAGAATGCTGTTTTATGCAGGTTTGGGTTTTTCGTACCTCAACATGTCCAGCCAATGGAAAGTCGTGGACCATTCTTAGTATTTCTGTACAGTACCTCAGCAGCACCACTACCTGGTGAATCACTGTCCACTCTTCGTCTGCAGGTCTGTGAGGAGGTCTCCACTTCCTCATCAGCACCTCATTCTTTAAATAGTCGCACTCTGGGACTCCCTCTGCTTCAGTTTCGGTTTGGGCAGTCTGTGCTAACTTCTTTAATACTGGGTCGGCTTGCTGAACCTTCTCCTGCAACTGCTCCATCTCCCTGACCTCTTATGGTCTCTCTAAAACTGCTGGGGAAGCTACCACCTTTTCCCCCGCCAGATCATTACCCAGGAGCAGGTCAACACCGTTCACAGGTAAACTAGGGACAATCCCCATGGTTACCGGTTCTCAAACTAGGTCCCCCTCCAAGTGTGCCCGATATAAATGTATGGGCATATACCGCCCTCCGATACCATTCACTAACACTCTAGCATTCACTGCACACTCTGGGGGAAAGGTCATGCCTTTGCCCAGCAGAAGGGACTGAGTGGCCCCTGTATCCCTAAGTATGACTGTGGGCTTGCTTGCCTCACTCAAGGGGTATGGGGTTACTTTTCCTTGGGATACAAAATCCTGGTAATTTTCAGGGAGTTTTTAAAGCTTTCCCACACTCACAGCAGTAGGTTTACTGGGTCCTACTGCTGCAGTTGAAGCCACAGCTTGATCTGCTGTGCTTTCCATCAGGGCTCCTTCTCCTGCCCTGGTCTGGTGTGCCCTGATTAATCCTAGTTTCCAACAGTCAGCTCAAAGTTGACCTGTCTCGTTACAATGGAAACACACAGGTCTTCGGGTGTCGCTCCTGCTATCAGCACCATGTTTTTTTGTTGGAGGAGGGCCCCCTGTGTGTCCAGCTTTCCCTTCACGCACAGGGCTGTTCAGGCTCCTATCACCCTCCCACCTTTTATCCTTTTCGGGTTTGTGGGGTTGACTAGTGAAGGGTTTCCCTTGGGGTAATGGCTCGTGTACAAGAGTAAATTCATCAGCCAGAATTGCAGCTTGCCTGGTTCTTTGAACCTTTTGTTCCTCTACCTGGGTTTTAATAGAAAGGGGAAGTGAGTTTTTAAACTCCTCGAGAAGGATCACCTCTCTCAGGTTTTCATATGTGGGCTGTACCTTAAGTGCCCTTATCCACTGGTCAAAAGCAAGCTGCTTAACTCTTTCAAGCTCAAGGTAAAATTGGTCAGGCTGCTTTCGGAAGGTTTGGAGTTTCTGGCAGTACGCTTGCAGTACTAGCTCATACGCCCCCAGGATAGCATTTTCACCATCTCATAATCTGATGATCTTTCATCTAGCAAGAGTGAATAAACCTCATGGGCTTTCCCTGTTATCTTGCTTTGTAGCAACAGAGTCTAGCTCTCTGCCGGCCATTTCAGCCATCTTGCAAGCTTTCCAAAAGTGGCAAAAATGATTCCACATCCCCGTCACTGAACTTTGGAATCAACTGGGAGAACTTTAAAAGCTCAGCACCCGGACCTGAGCTAGGGGTAGCTTCCTCACTAGCCATGCCTTCACTGGGTGTACTGGGTTTCCCCGTTGTTAATTCAAGCTGCCTTAGCTCTTTCCTCCTTCTCCTTCTGGAAAGCTTTCTCCTTTTTCCATTCTTGACACTCTATGCTCTTTGTCTCTCTGGAATTCTAATTCTAGTCTCCTCTGTTCTAATTGCATTTTAGCTAACATTACCCTGTCTGTTTCTGACTCTAACCCTGTCTCTGAATCTTGAGGTTCAAGTGAAAAATAGTCACTAGTCTTAGGATTTCGGATTTCTTAGCTTTTGAACGGAAAGTAATCCCCAACTGCCAAGCTACATTCCTCAACTCTTCAATAGATAGGGCCTTTAACCTGTCCCAAGTTACTTTACTAAATAAAAGCAAAATACTGCAGAAGCTAGAAATCTGAAATAAAAACAAAAAGTGCTGGAAATACTGCTGGAAGTACTGATGAACAGTTCTGATTAAAGGTCACTGACCTGAAACGTTAACTCTGCTGCTCTCTCCACAGACACTGCCAGACTTGCTGAGTATTTCCAGCACTTTTTGTTTTTATTCCAAGTTACTTCACCCTGGCTTAGGAAGGTACTGGCCTCGAATGTTGATATGTTTGTATTCTAGCAGAGAAAACCACAAGAAAACCTGTAACTAACATTTTACATTTTTTTTTTACTAAGGATCAATTTGATTTCCCTCTTCCAATTTCTCTTTTGTCATTGGGTTTTGATCACAGACTAGAGCCCCCAAATTTCTGTTATGCCCAGGTGAGGAGGAGGTCACAGTCGCCACTCTTGCCCATCCTCTTATTTGACCGCAACAGGGTTTATTCCTTTTTAAAACATGGTTGTGCTTACCACCTCAGTGAGCGTTTTACCTTCTACCTTTAATGTGATCGTGAAAGAACCAATCGGTTTTCTTGAGTTTAAACAAGTATGTTTATTATACTTAACCATCTAAACCCAATTTAAAAGTAATAAAAAATACATTACACATTCACGGACACATTCACACGAGAATAACACGTACACAAATAGATTATAAAGTGGACAGTAGGTTTTTCGGTTGGATTAGAGTCCAGAATAAATTAATGTTAAATACACAGTCTGAGATTGGATGATTCCGTGGTCTTCTGGCTGGAGTTGTATTCTCGAAGTCTTTGTCTGGTTAAAGTGCACTTTGTGGCTTGCCTGCTTGGCTCAGGGTTTTCTTGGAGGCAGTCTTGTAGGTGGCTCTCTTCCCCTGGTCTCTGTAGCAATCTGTAGGCTTGGAGGGTCCACAGTCGCAGATGGTTTTCAAACTTGATGTTTTCTGGAGAAAGAGAGAAGCACACAGCCTTCTCTGCTGCTGCAGTCTCAGTTGCTGCTTGTCTCTTGTGTGTAACAAAACTCCCAGTTTTACACAGCCTGGGAAGATGGTCACATGGTTCTCTCAATCCCCTTTGTTTTTAATGCGGTCTAAAGGTGAAAAGCCCAAAACCTCTCTCAGGTGGTATCGTCAGCGTTCACCACTGGAGGGACGCCTCAACTCACAAATGCCTCCAAATGGCTTTGAATGTCCCACTAATGAAGGTGATCTGGATAATCTACTCAGTTAGCCAAAGCATTATCCTGGCTGGGCTTCTTGTTAGACTTAGGTCTCCAATTTGATCTTCTGGAATGTGAGGTGTTTCAGATACAAATTGTGGTGGCCATCTTGGCTGCCAGTTTTTTTTTTTAAAGTTAACTATAGGATTTTCTCCATTAAAAGTCTAATGTAGGTTTCCAAACAATTAATAAATATTTCTCTTTTGGCATATAGAGTTTTCTTGACAATATTGTATTCCATCTGCCAAATTTTTGCCCACTCGCTTAGCCTCTCCAAATGCCCTTGAAGCCTCTTTGCATCCTCCTCAACTCACACTTCCACCTAGTTTTGTGTCATCTGCAAACTTGTAAATATTACATTTAATCCCCACATCCAAATCATTGATATAGATTGTGAACAACTGGGACCCAAGCACTGTGGTCCTTGTGGTACCCCACTAGTCATAGCCTGCCAACCTGAAAATGACCCATTTATTCCTACTCTCTGTTTTCAGTCCATTAACAAATTCTCAATCCATGCCAGTATATTCCCCCCAATCCCATGTGCTCTAATTCTGTTTACTAACCTCTTGTGTGGGACCTTATCAAAAGCTTTCTGAAAATCTAAATATACCACATCCACCATTACCCCTTATCTATTCTGCTAGTTACATCCTCAAAAGACTCCAAAATGTTTGTTAAACAGGATTTCCCTTTCATAAATCCATATTGGCTCTGCCCAATCCTACCATCATTTTCTAAGCGTCCTGTTCTCACATCCTTTATTATAGATTCTCGCATTTTGCCTATGACTGATTTTAGACTAACAGGTCTGTAGTTCCCCATTTTCTCTCTCCCTCCTTTCTCAAACAATGGGGTTTCAATTGCCATCATCCAATCTGCAGGAAGCATTCCAGAGTCTAAAGAATTTTCAAAGATGACCACTAACGCATCTACTCTCTCTTTCAACACTCTGGGATGTAAATCATCAGGTCCAGGGGACTTATCCAATTTTAGATTCATTAATTTCTTTAGTACTTTATAAACTAATATTAATATCTTGTAGTTCCTCGTTTACACTAATCCCTTGATTCTCCATTATTTCTAGGAGGTTTTTATTATTTTCCTCCATGAAGGCAAAGTATTTGTTTAGTTTCGCTGCCATTTCCTTATTCCCCATTATAAATTCTCCTGACTCCGCTTGTAATGGACCCACATTTGTTTTTACTAATCTTTTCCTTTTTACATACCTATAGAAGCTTTTACAGTCCATTTTTATGTTTCTCACTAGTTTACTCTCATATTCTATTTTCTCTTTCTTAATCTTTTTCTTGGTCCTCCTTTGTAGAATTCTAAAATGTTCCCAATCCTCAGGTAATCATCACTTTTTGGCAACTTTAAATGCCTCTTCTTTTGATCTAACATAATCCTTGATTGCTTTTGTTAGCCACGAACACTTTCCTTGCTGGGTTTTTGTACATTAAAGGAATGTATTTTTGTTGTAAATTATGTATTAGTTCTTTATATGTTCGCCATTGCCTGTCTACCGTCACACCTTTTAACGGAGTTTTCCAATCCACCATAGCCAACTTGCCCCCATGCCTTCATAGTTTCCTTAGATTTAAGACCCTCATTTCTGATTGAATTACGTCACTTTCAAACTTAATGTAAAATTCCATCATATTATGGTCACCATTTCCTAAGGGCTCCTTTACAACAATATTATTAATTTGTCTTTTTTCATTGCACAATACTACATCTAAAATAGTCCATTCCCTAGTTGGTTCCTCACCATATTGCTCTGGAAAACCATCCTGCATACATTCCAAGAATTCGTCCTCCACAACATTAGTACGAATTACGTTTACCCAGTCTATATGTAGATTGAAATCCCCCATGATTACTGTATTACCCTTGTTACATGCACCTCTAATATCCTCATTTATACTATGGTTTACATTACCACTGCTGTTTGGTGGCTGATAAACAACTCCCACCAAGAACAAAACGGAAGGTCTGTGAAAGGGTGTAAGGCAGCAGGGATTAAAAGACAAATTGGACCATGGTACAACAAATTAAATTTATATAGCACCTTTAATGTAATAAAATGTTCCAAGGTGCTTCAAAGGAGCTTTATCAAGCAAAATTAGACACTGAGCCACATAGGCGATGTTCGGGCAGAAGGCCCAAAGTAAGGAAACGGGCAGCAGAGTTTTGGATTACCTCAAGTTTATGGAAGATAAAATGTGGGAGGCCAGCCAGGAGTGTGTTGGAATAGTCAAGTCTAGAGGTAACAAAGGCATGAATGAGGGTCTCAGCAGCATCACATTGGAGGTGGTGGGAATGGCAGAGGATGATCTGTAAATGTGGAGCTGGTGGGTGGAAGGTGAGGACAAGGGGGATCCAATTGTGGCTCAGGGAGAGAGAGGAAGGTGTGAGGGCAAAAGTTTGGGAAATGGATTTGGTTGAAAGCCCCGTCAACCACAGTGGAGGGAAAGCCTCAGTCGAGGAAAAAGGGAGACATATCTGAAGCATTGGTGTGGAAGGCAGCATCTTCAGAACAAATGCAACGGAGATGAAGAAACTGGGAGATGGATTAGAATCCTTACAGGAAATGGGTTGGGAGGAAGTGTGGTCAATGTAGCTGTGAGAGCCGGTGGGCTTACAGTAGATACTGGTTGACAGTCTATCCCCAGAAATGGAGATAGGGAAGACGTTGAAGGGAAGAGACAGAGATGGACCACGTGAAGGCAAAGGAGGGGTGAAAATTGGAAGCCAAGTTCATTACATTTTCTAGTTCCAGGCAAGAGCAGGAAGCAGCACCAATACAGTCAGCAATGTACATTGGTGAGGGAGACAACCTAAGTAGGACTGGAACAAAGCATCTTACGAAAAGGCAGGAATAGTTAGGACCCATATGGATTCCCAAAGCAATGCCTTTTATTTGGAAGAAGTGGAGTCAAATGAGAAACTGTTCAATGTAAGAACAAGTTCAAATAAAACTCTGTTTTGGCTGAATACAGCTGCTGGTCCATATGCTGATTTTATTTTCTCTCTAATGGTATTTTTTGTGCTATATCATTTCTTTCCTATTGAAATCCATTCATCATTACTGGTAACTGCTTTTCAGGTATTCTTAATAAGAGCGCCATTCTGATCCTATTTGGTATTTTCCCCTGTTCCATCGATCTTCCCACTCTACTGATAGCCTCAAGCTGCTTCTTTAACTGTCTTTCCACTGCTGCGTCGACAAGCTGGCCAAAGGCCTCAGAGTGCAAGTCTGACCTGTCCAGTGAATAACCTAGACTTGCCAACTCTAGTTTAACATATTCCTGGAGGTTTCATCATATGACCTCCCATCTCCAAGAACCTTACCCATTTAAACATCTCCATTGTTTTTATAACTAATAAACAAAAGTGTTCAATGAAAGTGAAAACAGAAACAGTTTTTTTAATGCCCCTTTGATTTTTTTCCCTAGGTTTCTCACAGCAGTGTCCAGGAAACTAATATTTCATTCCAAGAGACCCCAGGGCAATCCTATAGGATTGACAACCCTAGAGTAACTCCATCCGACCAATGACACCACCACCCACCAGCAACACCTCCCCCTCCACCCCCCACCCTGCTCTCCAAATCCTATTGCAATTAACATAATCAGGCAGCACTATTTAACTTTGTGGATGGCCTGTCGGATGACTGCTGAGCTGTGTTCGCAGTGCCCCTAGGCACAAGCCCCAAAGGCTCATGTATTAATGTGGCCCTGCCATTCTGACTAATAAAGGAATGGAAAAAAAATGCTCTGTTGCCAGTTAAGTGACACAAGTGACAGGTAGCCATAGCTATTTCTTCCATCTCTTTTGGGATTTATAATTTTGAACTTTACACGACCACTATTTTAAGTATGCATTCACTTTACATTTTATTTACATTACTCAGCAACCAGATTTCTTTTACTCTCCAGAACAAACCAAGTGTTGAGTTCAAATACTAGCTTTTACAATAGTTGAATATCATTGATATCGTTTACAGTCCATTTTTATAACTAGAGCCATATCATAATTTTGCTTAAACTGGTGCCAAAAGTGCACTCCACTTTCCTGGCACAATAGTACAACTGTCTGTCAGCTGTGACTCAGTGGTGGCACTTTCACTTCTGAGTTGGAAGATTGTGGGTTCAAGAACCACTCCAGAGATTTGAGCACAAAATCTAGGTTGACACTTCAGTGCAGTAGGGAGAGAGTGCTGCACTATTGGAGGTGCCGCCTTTTGGAGATGACATTAAGCCAAGGCCCGGTATGCTCTCTCAGGCGAACATAAAAGATCCTATGGCATTATTTCCTATGTTCCTACTCTTCCAAAGAAGAGCAGAGGAATTATCCCTGGTGGCCTGGCCAATATTTATAGCTCAAATCAACATCACTAAAAAACAGATTATCTGTTCATTACCACATTACTGTTAGTGGGTGCTTGTACTGTGCAAATGCAACTGTTGTATTATTTCTTTCTAGAGTTGAAGTATAGAGGTTGAACACTATTAATGGAGGCTTCAGACTTCAGCTTACTAACTGCAAGAGAACTGAATCATGTGACATTGCATCACTTTCTGTGATGTCATACATATTAGCAAAAATATTTAAATGATTATAGTTAACATACTAACAAATACTCTATCACAACATCCCGCTTCCCTTAAATGACAATCTCATATAGTATAACATTAATATGTATATGAATAAGCAAGCCTTGAGATAAGAAATTTGACAACTATAACACTATTTCCATCAAACATTCAACTGTAACAAGAACATGTGGAATACTCCTCTTCAAGGTGTTGTCCGCATTTGGAACTGTACTGGTCGTCGGCTGACTCGAATAGATCGTGTGACGACGACATGTGGGTGTGTTCTTGAACTGTTGGTCCTTTCATTCTGAAGACTGTGTTTGGGAGGATTGTCCTCAGTTGTCTGTGTGTTGCTTGTTGTCTCTTCATCTGCAAAATCTACGCATAGATGATACTGGTTGGTCGCCTTGTGCATGGCTAGCAGAGTGTCCCGAGGTGAGATTGATTCCTTCGCAGTCCGCAGCATTTGGTGTTGTCGCTTCATATGAACGTGGTTCTTTGCACACCTTGGACACCTCTGCTGGGATCCATGTCTGTTCTTGCGGGTGTAGGACCCTCACCTTTTGGCCATGTGCATCTTTCATCCTATCCTGTTCCTGACGTAACCGATCTATGATTAAGGACAGCTTGGTGAGATGATAGCTTGGTAGTGTGGTTCTCACCAGTCAACCAAACAAAATTTGAGCAGGTGACGGCAATCCGGAATCTAATGGCGTTGCGCAAAGATGCAATAATGCAATTTGGATACTTTTCCTGGTTTCCAAACACTTTCTGATCGGCGATTTGACGTTCCTGACCATATGTTCAGCCATCCCCTTCAAGTGAGGATATCGGGGTGATGGTGTGACACTGAATATCGTTCACACATATCTTGGAATGGCTTTCCTGTGTATTTTGGACCGGTCAGATACCACTTCTACCGGGACATCAAAAAGACTAAAGATGGCACTAACAGTGTTGGCCACTGCTGTACCTGACACGTTATGAAGCTTCTGCACAATAGAAGATTTGCAGTGATAGTCACTAGCAGATACTTTGCCCACAGAGCACAAATCTGTTGCTATCTTTGTCCATGGTGATGACGGTATGTCATGCAGCTGAAGAGGCCCTTTCTGTTGACTAGCTTGGTGGCTTCTGGCACACATCACAAGATCTTACCATCTGGTCCAGGTCCTTGCTGACACCAGAACACTGACTCGCAAACAAATCATCTCGTCCTCTCTATTCCCATGTGTCCTTGGTGGAGCTGTCCAAGTATGCCAGACTGAAGTGTTGCCGGAATGAGCACTTGGTGTCCTTTGAATAGTATTCCATTGGATATACTGATTTTGTCTCTATATGGCCAATATGTTCTCAGATCCGTAGGGATCTCCTGAATGGTCTTGGCCAACCCTCGATAACGATCTGCCACAGAGCTCGGAGTATTGGATCTTGAGAAGTCTTCCTCTGGAGTTCCTCTCTCTTGTTTTGACTGAAGCAGGAGGTCTACATTATAGACCATCCTCCAAGGTTGCACAGACTTCGTCCACCTGGAAGCCGAGTGATATGTCTCGCGTCTTCCCAGGGTTGGGCAGTCTAGTTCGAGTGTCCAATAGGATTATCTGACTACCGGGTTTGTATCTGACATCACAGTTGTAGCCCTGAATCTTGATGAGTAACCTCTGGAGTCGAGGCATTGCACCTATGAGCGGTTTTCTCCAGATCAACTCCAGCGACTTATGATTGGTCTCGACTGTGAGCTCTCTCCCGAATAAGTATGTGTGGAACCTGGTGATCCCGAAGGCAAGAGCAAGAGTTTCTTTGATATTGAAATAATTTGCTTTTGTTGGTGAGAGATTTTATGAACCAAATGTGACAGCCTTGCTGTCTTGAAGAAGACATGCACCAAGACCTTTCTGCGATGCATCCACTTCTAATGTTGTTGCCTTCTGAGGGTCATAGTATTGAAGACACGAATCAGCTGACGGTGCTTGTTTCAACGCAATAAACGCATGTTGGTGATTGTCCTCCAATTGAAATGGCCTGTCTTTCTTCAGCAGTTCTCTTAGTGGATATGCCTTCTCTGAGAAGCTCAGTATGTATGCAGCAAGGAAGTCAAATAGACCTAGACACCTGTAGAGATTGTCCTTGTCCTGCGGTGTCAGCACTGACTGGATGTTTTCGACCTTCCCAGGATCCTGGCGGATACCTGAGTAAATGGCACAAAAAAATTTGTGTGATTTGCCTTAATGGAGCACTTTTTGCTGTTGAATACCAAACCTTCATGTCTGGTAGCCCCCATTAACAAGTATAGGTTTCTGTCATGCTCTTCTTCCGTGCACCCTATTACAGCAATGTTGTCCGCAATACACAGAGCCTGGGGCTTGTTCTGTTATCCAGTCCACATGCTGTTGAAATATATCCTGGCTGACCGACAGCCCAAATGGTAATTGGAAGAAATAGTACCTGCCACAAGGAATTCTGAATGTTAACTCTTGCGACTCTTGACAGATGCACAGACCACTATCTGTTTTTGTGTCTAATTTGCTCCAGCAGACATTGGGTTTAACTGTTTCTAGTGTTGATATCTTATGAGACACCTCTTTAGACTTTGTTTTAGCCTCCTTGGGTCCAAACATAGTCAAATTGAACCGTTCTTCTTGATTGTGGTAGTGATAGAATTGTGTTCGTTCCGTTCAGTTCTGTCTTCAACTTTTCTCGAATGTGTATGCTACATTTTCGCAGCGGATCGATTGACAAAGTTGTAGGATCGCGTCCCGTGGAAATTCCAAACTTGACAAACTGGTCTGTGTATAACCTCTGGAAGTCTTGTACCAATCCAATGGATATGCACCTGTTTTGACTATGTGATCCTCTGACTGGGTCAGCTCATGGATAGTGTTAAGTTCGTCTGCATGCCGGTAGCCCTGCTACTGTTGGTCCTGCCACATCCACTACGCAAAATATCTGCGTGTACCACAGTAGACTGCCTTTAACTCATGCGGTATAGAAAAAAAGTTGACGAGAGCTTGGACGATTTTGTAATCAATTAAGACAGAAAGCAAAAGAATGCGACTTTTCTGACTGCTGAACTCTCAAAATGAATTATGGAGTTGGTTATCACCTCCAATTCATACTGAGGCATTCCAGAAAGACTCTGGAAAAACCCGAAGGGACACCGGTGCCGAGACCATACTACAGGACGGACACAGATATGAGGCAATTATCACAGGGAGACAGTGTTTGCAAGCCTTAGGGTCCGACCTTATTGTCGGTACAATATCCAAGGGACCCAGGCAGAACAAGGTGCACAGTAACTGAGGGCTCTCCCACCAACCACGTAGATGCCCGGCACGTGCAGACACATGCAAGGCACACGGGCTTAGAGGGCACTGGGCCAAACTTTGCAGAAGGTCCAGCAGAGGAATGCAAGGAGTTGCCAAAGTGGGCAGGGTTTCAAACCATAGAAGCATGCCACCTAGGAGTGAAGGAGGCGATAAAACATCTAGGCATCACCAAAAGCATAGACTCATCCATGAAATGGGGGAACACCTGCCCAAAATGGATGAGGTGGGTCAAGGTTTTCAGCTGCTGATCAATGCTGACAACTCACGACTGCTGCCACCGTATTATATTATCTCTTTCTAGAATTATACGATGAAACTGAAGGGCAGGCATAGAGATTGAACACAGAGCTTTAATGGAGACCTGTTGTTGCTTCAGCTCACACCTGTTAACTGTCAAGAGAATCACAATGTATGGCATCACATCCTGATGAACATATTTAAAAGATTATATTTAACATACTAACAAATACATCATCACAACCACAACCGTGACGACACTCCAAGGACTTCATTGGCTATAAAGCATTTTGGGACGTCCTGATGTCATGGAATAGGCGACTGGCGTAAATTATGCGTTTCCTACCAACAACACTGCACATATAAAGCCAATAACGGGTCATAACCATCAATACAACAAAAAAGCTAAAATTCATTTTATTCGCAAAGACATTTTGGTATCCGTTTCACCAACAAAAGGTGGTTTCACATACTGTTCGATTATGCTCCATCAAATTCACCTTAGGTTTTAAGTGCTGACTAGGCATGACTGTCTAGTCCATGGACTGACTGCGGGACCAAAAACATTTGATTGTTATGTATTTTCACATTTTTAATAGCTGTAAAGCGCTTTCGGTTGTGAAAGGCGTTGTAAAAATGAAAACCTTTTCTTCA